>NC_041399.2:204220925-204520925 GCF_900747795.2 Erpetoichthys calabaricus | reverse complement strand
TTCTGTCACTACCCAAAGCTCATGACCATAGGTGAGGGTAGGAACATTAGATTGACTGGTAAATTGAGAGCTTTGCCTTACAGCTCAGCTCCTTTTTCACCACGACAGACCGATGCAGAGCCGGCATCACTGTGGATGCCGCACTGATCCGCCTGTCGATCTCACGCTCCATTCTTCCCTCACTCGTGAACAAGACCCTGAGATACTTGAACTCCTCCACTTGGGGCAGGATCTCGCTACCAACCCTGAGAGGGCACTCCACCCTTTTCCGGCTGAGGACCATGGTCTCAGATTTGGAGGTGCCGATTCCTATGATTTCCACTATGAGAATAAACGTTAGAAAACATGAGTAGCTCTCGGCCATTTTCATTTTATAAAAGTAGCTCTCAGGGGAAGAAAGTTTGGAGACCCCTGTTATAGTTTAAATGGGTGAATTCATTCATATCTGTATCTGTTTTTTGTTGTTATTTTAATGCTTGATACATAAAAATAAAATCTTCTCCATCAGACTAAAAGCACATCCTACATAGTTAGTCTTAAGAAGATTTTTAGACTATCAGTTAAATGAGAAATGCCTTTAAAAAAGAAAAAAAAAAGTGAATTTACCCATCAATAAGAGCTGCTCGAACTGTTCTGGATTTCCCTGGTTTGCTGTCACTGGAGTCGTACCAGAAAGTACAGCTAAATCTTTCCGATGGAATCTCCACTGTGCAATTTCTACCTTCTAGAAGGATGCGCCAAAAATTGTCAACTCCTTCCCCTGTAGAAATTGTGAAAGAAAGGGAACCAAGGATTAGAGTGAATTGGGTGTGGTGAAGCATATACTATGGTGTGAACTGCTTGAATAACACAGTGCCACTATCAAACAAGTAGAGGCGATCAATTCAACTTTCACACAAACACATATTTCCCTTTATTTTGAACACCATGCCAAAGCAATTTATTGCAATGGAACACTTTTCTTACACGCTTATGCAGAACTCTTTTTACCCGTTAATACAATTGCAGCCAAGGTAAATGATAAGACCCACTCTCAGCCACAAATTGATTCAGTGGCAAAGGGTAAATAGTAAAACACTAAGCAGATTAAAATTCTTTTAGTGTTTTGGATCAACATCTAAGCAGGACACCTGCTTATAAGCAATCTAAGCCCCAATTATCAGCTGCTTGAACACTTTCCAGTCGCTATTCAGACCATGAGACCGAAGGTGATGATGGGAAATAGAGACTAACTGACATCCCCATTTTCATGAACTGGGAATTCCAAAACACACAAGTCCCAAAATGCACTCCTGAAAATGCTCACTAGAGGGGGATTTCACGTCCAACTCTGGTCAAATATACGGACAAACACAGAATCTTTATTAGATTTTTCACAATAAAATGCTCTGTATTACTGAAAAGCTCCAAAAGAGCGCAAAAGGCATAAAGGCAACTCAAAACAAACACAGTCCCAAAACAGAATCCAGATACAAAGCCAGGGAAACAAAGTAAGAAGTCCAAAAATCCCATAAATCACAAAAGCACAATGCACAGTAAAAAAAACTCAAGGACTCACCAACTCCAGAGTGCCTTCTCAAAGAACTGTGGGAGACTCTCCAGATTTATAGAGTGAAGGGCAGCTCCTGGCCCCAGCTCTTGGGGGGATCACCCACAAAACACATGGGACATAACACAGGCAGAGACAACCCACAACCTTGCCCGTCCATATCTGTCTGACCTCCTCCATGTTGCCATTCCCTCCCGCACCCTTAGATCCTCTTCCTCCATCCACTTGACTGTCCCCTTCATCCGTCTTACCACTATGGGGAGCAGAGCATTCAGTTGCTCTGCTCCCCAGCTTTGGAACTCCCTACCATCTGAGCTTAGAAACACTGAATGATTTTCACTTTTCAAATCTAAACTTAAAACTCATTTGTTTAAGACTGCTTTTTCTCTTTGATTACAATTGCTCTGTCTGATTTTAATTTTTGTATTTTAGTTTTTTTTATAATGTGTGTTTTATCATGTCCTTGAGTGTTTAGAAAGGTGCATACAAATAAATAAAATGTATTATTATTATTATTGTTAATACAAGAGATAATTACTAAAAGTAACATCAACCTAAATCAATAGCTCGACAAAAAGCAAGAAGGACATAAACCATGGATTTGAACAGATCAAGGAACTCATTGGTCAATCTCACAAACAGCTCTACCGTCACTCGTGAATAATATCCAGAAATACTTGAACTCCACCACTTGGGGCAGCTGGTCACCCCTTACCTGCAGGGAAAAAAACACTCTTCTTCTGAAGAAGACCATCACCTCACACTCACTCCCAACCACAGCACACCTCATCTGGAGTCCTGTGTGCAGGTTTGGTCTCCAGGCTATAAAAAGGACATAACGGCACTAGAGAAAGTCCAGAGAAGAGCAACTAGGCTGAGTCCAGGGCTACAGGGGATGAGTTATGAGGAAAGATGAAAAGACCTGAGCCTTTACAGTTTCAGCAAAAAGAGATTAAGATGTGAATTGATTGAAGTGTTTAAAATTATAAAAGGAATTAATGCAGTGGATTAAGACTGTAACTTAAAAATGACTTCATCAAGAACACTGGGACACAGTTGGAAACTTATTAAGGGTTGTGATATGTGGCCGGCCTTTCATTCCGGCCAATACCCCCAGGCCGCCAGGTGGAGCCTTCCCTGCAGAATGGACGTGCCCCGAGTTCCAGCAGGGACTCATGGACCATGTAGTTTTTATGCACAGCCCTGCTGGATGCCTTTGGGACCACCGGGAGTCGCTGTAGGGAAGCTCGTGGACTCTTACATGCCCTATAACCCGGAAGTGCGTCATAATCCCATGATAGGAAGAAACGGCGTGCTTCCGGGTTGAAGAAAAGGACTGTTTACCCTGACCCGGAAGGAATAAGGACTTGTGGGTTGTGGAACAGGAACCACTTCCGGGTCAGGGGGTATAAAGGACCATGGGAAAGCCCAGTACGCTGAGCTGAGCTGGGTGGAAGGGTGGCAACGCGTCTGGGAGTGGAGGTTTAGTGATTAGAGTATTGATTATTGATTTATATATGAGTATTGTGGAGAGAAGGGTGCTTAGTGCACATTATTATTGTAAAATAAATAATGATTGGATTTTTATCTGGTGTCTGACGTCTGATCAGAGGGTTCAAGGGGTCACGGAGGCCTCAATCTTTCACAGGGTAAAATTCGCACAAACATTAGGAAGTTTTAGGGCGGCACGGTGGCGCAGTGGTAGCGCTGCTGTCTCGCAGTAAGGAGACCCAGGTCCTCCCTGTGTGGAGTTTGCATGTTCTCCCCGTGTCTGCATGGGTTTCCTCCGGGTGCTCCGGTTTCCGCCCAAAGACATGCAGGTTAGGTGCATTGTCCTGTGTGCTTGGAGTGTGTGTGTGTGCCATGCGGTGAGCTGGCGCCCTGCCCGGGATTTGTTACTGGGTTGGAGAATGATGATTAGGAAGTTTTTCTTTACAAAGAGAACCACAGACACATGGAATAAATGACCAAGTAGTGTGGTGGACAGTAAGACTTCAGGGACCTTCAAAACTTGGCTTGATGGTATTTTGGAAGAATTACAGTGTCCTCCAATATGTATGCAAATCTGCTTAAATGAAAGTCTGCAATGTGCACTTTAATCAAGTCTGAATTGTTTGATTTCTAGTTTTAAAATGTGGAGCACAGGGGGAAATCAAGCACAAAATGTGTCCTTCTCCCATACATTATGGTGGGTCCTGTGTTTGCAATTGAAAACATACTCCACTTTGTCTGTACTGGAAAATATAAATAAATACATAACTAATTGATTCAGTATACAGTATTCATTAATTGATTCATCAATTTATGGATCAATTCCGAATCACTGAATGATGCAGCCCCATTACCGTATCCTTCTCTGTATTCTTGTTTTTAATGGTTCAGTTGCTGCATGCATCTGAATATCCCCATGGGATTAAAAAAATCAATCTAATCTAATCCTTAATTTCAAACACAAGAATCACTTATTTGCCATAAATGTGAATGTTTTCCAAAAATAAATAAATGTATTGAAATATTTCTTCAACTGCCCTTTCAAAGGTTCACATTTGACTTCTCTTTAGACCTTTTCTCTTCCCCAATTGTTAACTACTCCTCTGCTTGATAAGAGCATTACAAATGTCTGAATCATCAATTTATCATTAATATTTTTTGTAGAGTAATGGAGCTTGATATCTACTGATAATGTTCTGAAAAAAATATTAGTAGGCTTCCTGCTAATTTCTTAACGCCTAGAATTTTAGATAACAGTGGAAAAAAATCTACAAACTGATATAAAAAGTTTCAAGTGAAATGTGTGCACAAAACACCAAGACAGTGAAGTGAAGGTCGTGTTGCAAAATACGGTGGCAAGAGTTTACTCAGCCATATTATCTTATCATCAGATTATTGAAATACAGAATAAAAGCAATAATCCAATCACCCGTGCACCCAATTCCAGAAGTGTCTTTGTATAAAGTACTGTAATAATAGTAAAATCTTACCTCCTGGGAAGTTGCATCCAATTCCCACTATGGCAATATTTTCGCCTGGATCCCCCATTGTGCATTTACATGTAATAGGCAGTGATAAAGTAACTAAAACAAAAACAAAGTTTTAATGAAACATTTATGAAAATTCACTGTAGTTAAATTTAATGGAAAACAAGTTATCTGTTTTAAAGTTCATTAAAAAATTGGATGATTGTTATGCATTTGCATTTTTAGTGTTGTTGCTTACAGTAATGCAATCTATCAAAAATACAAGGAATATACAAAGCTTACACCTGATGTGTGTCTCTCTTCAAATTTAAAAACATATTTTTTTCTGTTAAATAACATTATGGAAACCTAAACAGACAAACTGATACCATCCAAGTTCAAGTGATTACAAATCTGAAAAAGACCTTTATAGATATTATACTCTTAACATTTGACCACATCAGAGTCATTATTTATTATATTATACAAACATAACACAGTCAGGAGTTGTTTTGTGCAGTCTGTTACTGTCCGGTGGCTCTTTAGCTTTTTTAATGAAAGTCTTGGAGGTCCATTGGGTTGTTAGCTATCATGCCACATCCAGCCCCGGCCTTAGGCATAGGCGAAGTAGGCGACCGCCTAGGGCCCCGGATCGACTCCTTGGTCTAATTTTCACGCATTTCACAGAGCTTCCGGGGGGCTCCGCCCCCCTCAGGGGGCCCCTGGACCCCCCTTTCGCCTAGGGCCCCATAATACCTAAGACCGGGCCTGCCACATCCAGGACAAGGCTGCACAGTCTCTTCCGCTTATTTTATCACTACTGTGGTACTGGGCTGTCAGATACCTGACTGGACTTCATCTGTCACCCTGCACAGTGTTAGCATCTTAGCCTCTCTTACGTCTTTCATCAATGGCATTTTTCAGACTACTGAACTGATATCTGCTGGAAGGTTTTTTGGATGGTGGTCCACTTTGACACTCTTGGGCATGAAAACTCAAGGCTAGTTGGCAATCAGTTACTAGGCTCTGTTCAAAGCCACTTCAAGGTTACTTCTTGCCCAGTCTTTGTCTGAAATGCACACAAGCGATGGTGCAAATGTGAAGAGGACACTGACCGACTATTTTATCACATGGGAAGGAGTGGATGCATATATAATATAATATAATATAATATAATATAATATAATATAATATAATATAATATAATATAATATAATCCTGCAGTGGGCTGGCACCCTGCCCGGGGTTTGTTTCCTGCCTTGCGCCCTGTGTTGGCTGGGATTGGCTCCAGCAGACCCCTGTGACCCTGCAGTTAGGATATAGCGGGTTGGATAATGGATGGATAATGCTGTATAATATAATATAATACTGTATAATATATAATATAATGGTGGTGCAGTGGTAGCGCTGCTGCCTCACAGTTAGGAGACCTGGGTTTGCTTCCCGGGTCCTCCCTGCATGGAGTTTGCATGTTCTCCCCATGTCTGCATAGGTTTCCTCCGGGTGCTCCGGTTTCCTCCCTCAGTCCAAAGACATGCAGGTTAGGTGCATTGGCGATTCTAAATTGTCCCTAGTGTGTGAGCTTGGTGGTGTGGGTATGTGTGTGTGTGTGCCATGTGGTGGGCTGGCGCCCTGCCCGGGGTTTGTTTCCTGCCTTGCGCCCTCTGTTGGCTGGGATTGGCTCCAGCAGACCCCTGTGACCCTGTGTTAGGATATAGCGGGTTGGAGAATGACTGACTGATAATATATTATAATATAAAATGGGGGCTTCGCTCGCCCACCCCAGGGTTTGGTTAACCAGATATACAATTTAAGAGATTGTTATTTTCATGGGAATTGTTACATACTCTTTCAATTTTATGTTGCATCGCTTCTCTGTGATCATAAATATATACCTGACTGAATTGTGGTTTCTTCAAAATTAAACTTGTCGTTGCTTTAATTGTTGCGGGACCACAGATTCTCATAGCGTATGGCCCATAATTGTGTAAATCTACGTTTTGAGCATTGAATGATGTGAACGCAAACAGATTATTGTAGACTCGAATATTTTGCCTGTAGTTTTTGTGGATTTCAATTTCACCAAATAACAAATCTTTTATTTCTCACGGATACGCCTCTTCATTGGGAAGAAACACTACTTTTCCCTGATGGCAACATGAATTAGACGATCTACAAGTCTCCGACTTAAAGTTTAAAGCCTTACAATATCTACACATTTCTGACATATCACCTATCTCCATATATTCGATCTCTTTTTGCTGTTCCGTTATTTCCGTTTGTTTGTGCTAATGCGATCTTTACTTTCTTTTTTTGATACTTTCGAATTTTACTACTTTCATATTCTTTAACTTGCTCTGTATGTGTATCACGCCAATGTTTTTGAAGTCTTTTATTTCTGACCCCGATTGGACCTACAAGGTTTTCAACTCCACTTGGTCCGGGCTGATTATTACTTTCCTTATTGTCAGAATTTGCACATAGATTATTATTGTCTGCGGTGGGCTGGCACCCTGCCCAGGGTTTGTTTCCTGCCTTGTGCCCTGTGTTGGCTGGGATTGGCTCCAGCAGACCCCCGTGACCCTGTAGTTAGGATATAGCAGGTTGGATAATGGATGGATGGATGGATTATTATTGTTCTTTTTTGCATTTATTTTTGCCTTATTTTCTCTCCAACACTGTTGGGTCTCTTTTGATACCCTGCTCTGTTTTCTTCGCTTAGTCATTGACGTGCCATCTAGAACGTATAAAATTTTTAAGAGCTGAGAGCACATGAAGTGTGTCTGCCAAAAACATTCCAACAACTGAGAGGTTAGACGTCCGTGTTCTCGTGGGACGTCAAAGTGTCTTTCCAAGAAGGTCACGTCTCGACCCAAGGTTTTTTTATATAATACTAGGGGGCTCTGCCCCCTGCACGCTTCGCCTGCCAACCCCTGTGTTTAGTTAATCGGATATACAATTTTTAAAGCTTTTTTTTGTCTTTGGAGTTGTTTCAATTTCATTATTTGCACTTTTACTTTAAAGCTTCATTAAAAAAAATATTTGGAATTACCTTTTTTTCAAGATCGCATTGAATTTTGATTCCGTTTTTGGAGACATATTGTGAGGGAATATTGTTTCTGTTTCTCTAATAAATAATCCGACTTTTTATAATGTTTGTCCCTGTGATTTGTTAATTGTCATAGCAAAAGCTATTCTCACGGTAAACTGTAAACATTTTAATACGAATGGCATATCAAGATCTCCTTTGGTGTCTAATGTTATTCGCGGAATATATGCATTACTTTTCTTGTCGCCTGTTAAAATTTGCATCGCTTCTCCATGATCATAAATATACACCTGACCGAATTGAGTTTTCTTTGAAATTAAACTTGTCGTTGCTTTAACTGTTGCAGGACCACAGATTCTCATAACGTATGGTCCATTATTGTGTAAATCTATGTTTTGTGCATTGAATGATGCAAAGGTGAAAAGACTTTGTTTTCCACTCTTTGCCTTTTATTTCTGACAATTTATCCTGCTGTTTTTTCAATTACACCTGGTTCTGATGATTAATTACCTTTTGTTTGCACTAATGTGATCTTTACTATCTTTTTTTTGATACTGTAGCGACTGACGTAATAAAGTGTCACAAAAGTTTTACTTGAACAATCGCCGACTTCATAACCCCAAACACAACTTTCTAGGACCCTCTCCAACCCCTCATCCCCCGGGTCTCACCCCCCTTACTGCATCCGTCAATACCCCGCTTTCAGTCTTCCGTGCTGTACTCCTCCCTCCCTTAATCGGACCTAGCGGTCACTTAAAACAAAAAAGGCTTCAACCTGGCTGGGACGCTACAATACTTTTGAATTTTACTGCTTTCATATTTTGTACCTTTCTCTGCATGTGTATCGCGCCATCGTTTGTTTGAGCCTTTCGAATTGCACTGCTTTCATAATCTCTTATCTGCCGTTTTTTCTCTCCAATGCTTTTGGGTCTCTTTTCTCTGCACTGCTCTTTCTTCTTTGCTTAGTCGTTGACGTTTCATCTAGAACATATTGTCCTTATACGCTTTATATGTGCTGAGAGCATAAGATCTGTGTGTGCTACGTGCCTTTACACGACTGAGTGTTTTGCTGGCTGTGCTCTTATTTGATATGGTTTGTAAGTAGGGCGTGTCTTGCAAGAATCTCATGTTACATGTCCCCGCGAGACGGCCCTGGGACAATCTCTTGGCACCAAGTGTCATCTTTGCGGTCCCCGTGAGACGCTGAGTGGCCAGTCTCTTTTGTCTCGTGGGTCTTTTAAGTGTCTTCTGAGAACCTGCGAGAAGATCACGTCTCATCGCCCTGCTTTTCCTTTCCAGGATTTTTTTTCATAATATAATATAATATAATATAATATAATATAATATAATATAATATAATATAATATAATATAATATAATATAATATAATATAAAATGATTCTGATGTAGTTATATGTTAACAGTAATTATTCTAATATCCGTAAAAGTTTTATTCAGATTTGCAGTCAGTTGAATTTGGACAGTATCAGTCTGTGTAAGCTTTGTATGCTTCTTGTATATTTGATAGACTGCATCACTGTAATCAGAAGATTAAAAATGCACATGTATAGTGATAGATAGATAGATAGATAGATAGATAGATAGATAGATAGATAGATAGATAGATAGATAGATAGATAGATATGAAAGGCACTATATAATAATAGATAGATAGATAGATAGATAGATAGATAGATAGATAGATAGATAGATAGATAGATAGATAGATAGATAGATAGATAGATAGATAGATAGATAGATAGATAGATAGGGTAAATTTGGCTTTCTACAGAAGCTCTTCACATAAATAATTACATAAACAGGTAGATAAGTAAATAAATAGATATACACCCTTTGGTCTGAACACACACTTGAGTATAAAGGAAGAAAATCAAAAAGAAAGAAAACTTCTGATTGGCTGTCCCTGTTCCAGTAAGGCTTTATACAGCCGTAATTCTGTTGGTATAAGGAAGCCACCTGCTGAATAATTCATTGTCTGAAAGTCCTCAGTGTCGGTGTGTCAAAGAGAGGATGTGCAGCATTGTTCATAATGGCACTCAGTTTTGTTTTAATTCTCTTATTTGCTACGACCTCCAGGGGTATGTCCTGTAACCCTTTTAATTAGCTTGTTGATTCAGTGGGCCTATCTTGAAGTTATGTTACCAGCCCAGCATGCCACAACATAAATCACACTGGCCATCACAGAGTTATAGAAGATGTGAAGGATGTCACTTCCCACATCAAAAAACACAGTCTCCTAAGGAAAAAGAACTTGCTGAACCCTTCCTTCTATAGCTCCTCTGTATTTTGAGGCCAGTCCAACCTGTCAGTGATGTGGACCCAACAGGTACTTATAGGAGAGCACCACCTCAAAATCCACTCCCTGAATACTGACCGAGCATGGAGGCTCTTTGGTGTGGTGAAAGTCAATAGCCAGTTCCTTGGTTTTGCTGATGTTAAAATGCATACAGTTCTCTAAACACCATGAAACAAAGTTCTCCCCCTGAATCACCCCCTTTGTCAATATACCCCATAACTGCAGAATCATCAGAATTTCTGCAAGTGACATGACCTGCTGTTATATTTATATTCAGAGATGTTACAGAGTGAGGAGAAAAGCAGACAGAGCTGTTCCTTCTGCTGCTCCAGTGTTGCTCACATCTGTATCAGAGACACAGTTTACCTTTACAGGGATGGCTGGATGGTATTGAATGCGCTGCAGAAGTCCAAACATATCATCCTCTAAGAGCTCCCAGCTTTTTCCAGGTGAGAATAAGCCTTGAGGAGCACACAAATAATTGCATCTTCCACTACAAACTTTGTCTGATAGACAAACTGCATTGGGTCCAGGTGGTCTACCATACCTACAGCTAGATTACCTACAATAGTCAAAATTGTTCCTGAATTTTTAAAATAGATATTAGTTTTCCGGCGGCACGGTGGCACAGTGGTAGTGCTGCTGCCTCGCAGTTAGTAGACCCAGGTTCGCTTCCCGGGTCCTCCCTGCGTGGAGTTTGCATGTTCTCCCCGTGTCTGCGTGGGTTTCCTCCGGGTGCTCTGGTTTCCTCCCACAGTCCAAAGACATGCAGGTTAGGTGGATTGGCGATCCTAAATTGGCCCTAGTGTGTGCTTGGTGTGTGGGTGTGTTTGTGTGTGTCCTGCGGTGGGTTGGCATCCTGCCCGGGATTAGTTCCTGCCTTGTGCCCTGTGTTGGCTGGGATTGGCTCCAGCAGACCCCCGTGACCCTATGTTTGGATTCAGCGGGTTGGAAAATGGATGGATGGATATTAGTTTTCCAGTAAATTTAACTAGAGTTAATTTTCATAAGTGTTTCATTATAAATCTTTTTTTTCTTTATCTACTTTATCACTGCCCATTACATGCAAATGCACAATGGGGGGGTCAGGGTGAAAATGTTGCCATTGTGGGAATAGAATCCAACTTCCCAGGAGGAAAGATTTTAATATTATTACAGTATTTTATAAAAAGAAACTTCTAGAATTGGGTGCACAAGTGAACAGATTATTATTATTACTCTGTACTTTAATAATCTGATGATTATAACGTAGATAATAAGGCTGAGTGAACTTTTGCCCCCATATTTAGCAGCACGTCCTTCACTTTACTGTCTTAGTGTTTTGTGTGCACATTTCACGCAAATCTTTTTACATCTCTTTGCAGGTTTTTTCCCACTGGGGTGTCTTATCAATATTTTTAAGTGTTGAGAAATTAGCAGGAAGCCTACTAATTTCTTTATTCACAACCTTATCAGTGCTGTTCATGTCAAGCTCTGTTACTAGATAAAAATATCGATGATGAACTGCTGATTCAGACTTGTAATGCTCTTATCAAGCAGAGGAGTAGTTAACAATTGGGGAAGAGAAAAGATCTAAAGAGAAGTCAAATGTGAACCTTTGAAAGGTCAGTTGAAGACATATTTAAATAAATGTATTTATTCATGAAAAACATTTACATTTATGGCAAACAAGTGATTCTTACATTTGAAATTAAGGTTTACGATAATGTGCCTGTGTCATTCAGTGCTTCAGTGTTGATCCAAAAATTGATGAATAGATTAATGAATTTATTTATTTACATTTTCCAGTACCAACAAAGTGGAAAATGTTTTCTATTACTAATACAGTGGCCCTGATAATTTGTGGGACAAAGACCCCTTTTTCCTTCTGCTCCATAGTTTAAAATTACAAATCAAGCAATTCAGACATCGTGATTAAAGTGCACATTGCAGAATTTCATTTAAGGGGATTTGCATCCATTTTGGTCAAACACTTTTTCTATACGGTTCCCCCATTTCAGGACAGGCACACGGCAATGGCAGGTCTATTAAAGCCATCATATTTGTCACGTATCACTTGCATTCAATGACTGCTAGAAGTCTGTGATTCATAGACATGAGAAGGTGCTGAGGGTCTTCTCTGGTGAGGGCTCTGCCAAACTTCTCATGCAGCCGTTTTCAACTCCAGCTTGTTTCAGGGTCTTGTTCCCTTAAGTTTTCTCTTCAGCATATGGAAGTCTTGCTCAGCTGGGTTTCAATCGGGTGACTGGCTTGACCATTCAAGAATTTTCCACTTTTTAGCTTTTATAAACTCCTGTGTGGCTTCAGCAGTGTGTTTAGATCATTATCTTGTTGTAGGATGAAGCACTGTCCAGTGAGTTTGGAGGCATTTACTAGAACTTGAGCAGATCAGATGTTTCTATTCGTTTCAGAATTCATTGTGCCAGTGCAGTCAGCAGTTCCATTAGCAATGAGAAGAAGTGTGCCAGGTCCTGTGACAGCCATGCATGCCTAACCATCAGCACCATGTTTAACAGATGAGATGATCTGCTTTGGATCTTAGGCAGTTCCTATTCATCTCCACACTCTGCTCTTGCCATCACTCTAATGCAGATTCACCTTTCTCTCATCTATCCATAAGACCTTTTCACAGAATGCTGCAGGCACTTTTAAGTCCTTTTTCTCAAACTGTAATCTGGCCATCCTGTTTTAGTGGCTAACTAAGTTTCAAGTGAAATGTGTGCACAAAACATCAAGACAGTGAAGTGAAGGATGTGCTGCAAAATACGGTGGCAAACGTTAACTCAGCCTTATTATCTTATCAAAAGATTATTAAAATACAGACTAAAAACAATAATCCAATCACCCGTGCACCCATTTCCAGAACTTTCTTTCTATAGAATACTGTAATAATAGTAATATCTTACCTTCTGCGAAGTTGCATCCTATTCCCACAATGGCAACATTTTCACTTGGATCCCCCATTGTGCATTTACACGAAATAGGCAGTGATAAAACAGCTAAAACAAAAAAAGTTTTAATGAAACACTTAGGAAAATTCACTGAAATTAAATGTAATGGAAAACTAGTATCTGTTTTAAAATTCATGAACAATTTGGATCATTGCTATTTAATATTGTTGCTTACAGTGATACAGTCTATCGAATATATAAGAAATATACAAAGCTTACACCTGATGCGTATCTCTATTCAATTTTAAAAGCATATTTTCTCTGTTAAATAACATTATGGAAACCTAACAGGCTGATACTGTCCAAGGTCAACTGATTATAAATCTGAATGAATCATTTACAGATCTATAAATATAATCCGCTACCGTGGCAGTTCGTTTGTCTGTCCAGGATTTTAAATCACCTGTAGCTCACAAACTGTTTGGCCTATTGACCTGAAATTTAGTACACATATACTACGTGACGTTTACTATCCGCTTTCGGGGTGACGATTGACCTCCAATGTTAATACTCTTTTTATTTTTTTATTTTATTGTAGAATCAACTCTCGGATGCGGCGCATGGGCACCGTTGTCAACCCTACCACCTTCGCCATCACTTCCACTACCTACCTCTTCATATCTTAAATCATTCTTGAGGCAGATTGAAGACTTAAGTGCCAGCTTAAGTGAAAAATTAAAGAAAACATACTAAGTAATTGCAACACAACACTGACTTAATCAGTTTTAACGAGAAAAGATGCCGATGAAAGAAGAGAAGAAGCGGGCCGCTAGGGTGGGGAAAAGAAGAGCTGCTCAGGAAACGGCAAGAACATCAACCTCTGAGCAAACGAATGATAAACGTACAGAGAAAGAAAGAGGAGGAAAACTAGGAATGCTCAAGTCAAGTATATTCACTGCATGTTATTGTGCAGTGCGCCATTACTGGTATTATAATAATTACTGTTAACATATCATCAGAGTCATTAAAAATTATATTATATTATATTATACATCCATTATGCAACCCGCTATATCCTCACTACAGGGTTACAAGGGTCTGCTGGAGCCAATCCCAGCCAACACAGGGCGCAAGGCATGAAACAAACCCCGGGCAGGTCGCCAGCCCACCGCATATATTATATTATATTATATTATATTATATTATATTATATTATATTATATTATATTATATTATATTATATATGCATCCACTCCTTCCCATGTGATAAAATAGTCGGTCAGTGTCCTCATCACATTTGCACCATCGCTTGTGTGCATTTCAGACAGAGACTGGGCAAGAAGTAAACTTGAAGTGGCTTTGAACAGAGCCTAGTAACTGGTTGCCAACCAGCCTTGAGTTTTCATGCCCAAGAGTGTCAAAGTGGACCACCATCCAAAAATCCTTCCACCATCCCTACCACCTTCGCTGTCACTTCTTCTACTTCTTCATATCTTAAATCATTCTTGAGGCAGATTGAAGACTTATGTGCCAGCTTAAGTGAAAAATTAAAGAAAAAATACTAAGTAATTGCAACACAAACACTGACTCAGTTTTAACGCGAAAGGATGCCAACGAAAGAAGAGAAGAAGCGGGCCGCTAGGGTGGAGAAAAGAAGAGCTGCTCAGGAAACAGCAAGCGCATCAACCTCTGAACAAACGAATGATAAACGTACAGAGAAAGAAAGAGGAGGAAAACTAGGAATGAACAAGTCAAGTGTATTCACTGCACGTTATCATGCATTGCGCCGTTACTGGTTATATTATATTATATTATATTATATTATATTATATTATATTATATTATATTATATTATATTATATTATATTATATTATACCACGATAACGTGCAGTGAATACACTTGACTTGAGCATTCATAGTTTTCATACTGTTTCTCTGTGAAAGGGATGAGAATGGCGCCCGTATGCAAGCACCACACGGCCACCCTGTTGGCCGCTGCAGATAATTGATTCTACAATTAAATAAAAATAAACAGAAGAATAACCTTGGAGGTCAATCATCACTGCGAAAGTGGACAGTAGACATTGTGTAGTATATGTGTACCTAATTTCAGGTCAATAGGTCAAACTGTTTTTGAGCTACAGGTGATTTAAAATCCTTGACAGACAAACGAACAGCCAAGGTAGCGGACTATATATAAAGATTAGATTATACTATATATGCATCCGCCCCTTTCTATGTGATAAAGTAGTCAGTGTCCTTGTCACATGTGTGTCATCGTTTGTGTGCATTTTAGATGGAGACTTGACAAGATTTAAACTTGAAGTGGCTTTTAACAGAGCCCAGAAACTCATTGCCACACATGCTGGTGTGACAGCCAACCAGTCTTGAGTTTTTGTTCCCATTAGTGTCAAAATGGACCACCATCCAATAAAATCCCCAAAAGATATCACTTCAGTAGTCTGAAAAATGCCATTAATGAAAGTGATAAGAGGAGCGCCAAAATTGCGCAGGGTTAACAGATGAAGTAAGCCAGGTATCTAACAACTCCGTACAACAGTAGTGATAAAATAAGCAGAAGAGAGTGTGCAGCCTTCTCATGGATAGCTTACAACCCAAAGGACTTCAAAGACTGCCTATAAAAAAGATAAAGACTGACTGGACAGTAGCAAACTCCATAAAAGACCTCCTGCTCAGAGGACACCCTCTTCTGACTGTGTTCTGTTCATACTGATAGATGAACAAAGACATGTCAGAAAATCCACAAGGCCGGGTAATGTGCAGTAATGACTACGATTCTGGACTTCAGACTCCAAGGCTGTCAGTTCAGTTCCTCACTCTGATTTTGTGTTTGACACCGAGTAAGTCACTTAACTTGCCTGTCAAAAATATCTAAAAACAGTCATAGTGTATCATGATCTTGTAAGTTGCCTTGGAAAAGGATATCAGCCACATATAAACTGTTTATATTCAAGATATGTTCCATCCACTTATTCATCCTAACCTGCTTATCTATGGTAGGATTGCAAGGCAGCTGGAGCCCATCTGAATAAGCATCAGGCAAAATGCAGAAATGATCCCTAAACAGGACACCAGTTCAGCACAGGGTGAACACACAGACACATGCACGCTAGGGCCAATTTGGAAATGCCAGTTCACATAACCTGCATATCTGTGGGAAGAAATGGGAGCACTCAGAGGAAACCAGCACGGACATGGTGAGAACATGCAAACTCCATGCACAACTCCAGTGTCCTTGTTGCAAGGCAGCTGAACTACAACTGCACTACTATGTCATTCTATGCTTGTCACATACAGTATATACAGTATATATAAATATATAACTGCGGTGAGCTGGCGCCCTGCCCAGGGTATGTTTCCTGCCTTGCGCCCTGTGGTGGCTCTGAGGCTAGGGATCTGCACTGGCGATTGGAAGGTTGCCGGTTCGAATCCCGTAAATGCCAATAGGGACTCTGCTCTGTTGGGCCCTTGAGCAAGGCCCTTAACCTGCAATTGCTGAGCGCTTTGAGTAGTGAGAAAAGTGCTATATAAATGCAAAGAATTATTATTATTAATTATTTGGCTGGGATTGGCTCCAGCAGACCCCCATGACCCTGTAGTTAGGATATAGCGGGTTGGATAATGGATGGATGGATGGATACATATATAAATATATATATTGTACAGTATATAGATTGTCACACATGTGCGCTTGGGAGACAACTTGAAGGCTTATCTCATGGTAACTCTACCCTGAGTCGAGGGTTGGCACTGTTGCCAAATGCTTCTCTTCCTCTCTCCCCTACAGATCAGATGACCGGCAGTGACGTCATTTCCAAGTCACAGTTCCCTGGCCCTGCCACTTTTGGTCTGACTTCTTCTTAAAGGTCAGTCTATGTGTTGACTCCAGTCTTCTTCTTAGGTATGTACCTGGTGCTAACCTTATCCTCTTTTGTTCCCTCCACAGTGCTGAGAAGATGTCCAGCGAGGGCAAATGACTCCAACCCTGCTGGAAGGAGGTGTCACTTATTAGGAGAATAGAACTCAGGATGGAACTCCTTCCTACTATGAGTTTGCAAGGCTTTATAAGCCTAGAAAGATTCCTGAACCAAGGAACCTGATATTTGGTTTTTTTGGCACCATCATGCGCACCTCTTTTTTTTTATTCATTTGTAATCTTTTAATTTTAAATTTATACCTTCCATTCAGTCATCACAAATCACAAATCTTTCCTTCTACTGACTTAGTGTTAAGAGGTGGCCCCTTAAATGCCAGACACAGGAGTACTGTCAGTGCTACGACGTTACATGACGGAAGCACCTCTGGGTCAGGTGGAAGCCTTTCAAAGTAAAAACAGCCATTCTCTGTAGCTACCCCTCACTGCACATGCATAAGCATAACCCAGCAGGGCTGCCCAATAGGACTACAATTCCCAGTATGCCCTGTATGTGTGTGCATGGATATGCTGGTCCAGAGACACTGTCAATGTAGGGGTATCAATGGGAACATACAGTCCATTTTAAAGTCCAGTCTGTGTGTGTCCAGTGTATCTACATCTGCTATATAATAAAACACTAAGGTCTGTTTGTCCAGTCCCTCAGAGCAATCTGATTGGTCAGTTTGGCTTTGGTGAGGCAACCTGGGAAAGAATGGAAGTGTGAGACGTACAAGGAGCACGTTGAGAAAGTCACTTTAAAAGATGGAAAGTATAAAACCAGTCGAAAATAATGATAGAGTCTGAGAAGGAGGCTTTATGGGAATGCTCTCGAGAAAGGGAGTGCTGGTGAAGAGATGTTCACACACAGAGGAGAGGTGTTAAGGGTACACATAGGGTAAAAGATAGCAAATATTTTTTAGTTATTTTTTTAACGGGTACCGTGGCTAGTGTATGTATATTCCACCTATACAATAGGCAGCTTATATATATAATTATATATACACATATTTAAATTAATAAATGAATATATACATATATAAATAAAGAAACATTTGTATAGATATAGATATAGTATATATACAGTACATATATGTTTATATATTATTAAAGTTCTTCAGTGGAAATATATATGGAAATTTTGCAGGTATATGTTTGTAGTGCAATATATTATCTAATACATAATATACAGTATATGCATGTACAGTGAACATAATGACACATACGACACACACACACATATATATAGTTATAGCTTTCAGCTTACCTTCTTCCTTGGTCCTTGGTAACTAACATGCTCTGTTTCCTTTATATATCTTTCTCTTTCATGCATCCGCACTCAAACAATAGGAGCAATTACACAAAGACAGTAGTAACAGAGGCATCAATAGTTCCTGTGTAACTGGGATGGTATTATATAACCTCAGGGGTTGACCCTTCTTATAAACAAAACCTAATAATTAACTTGATAAAACAGAAATTCCTTTTTATCAGGATGGTTTATATACCTCCTCAAGGTACTACTCTGTTATTAGTGCACCTCACAGCAAAGTGCAGATAACAGACTATCAGTCTGGTTCACAATGGACCGTTTGTTAAGGACACTTGCAATGGTTTTTTTGTACTTCCTCGCTCACACTGGGCCAATTTAGAAACTTCAGTTAAACCAGAGAACATAGAAACCACAGACATTGAAGGAATTTGCAAACTCCACATAAGACAGGCAGAGATTCTAAGGTAGATTCTTTTCATGGCATACAGTAAATATAATGCTTATTTAGACTGTCTTCGCTTGGCCAGAACTTCCTTCACAGAACACCCCACTGGAACGCTAGGCCACAAACATGGGTTCCTACATCATATAGAGTGCACAACACATCCATCTTGGCCTGTTGAGTTAAAGGAGAATCCCATCAGTTCAAGGGGACTAACTGGGCTTCTCGCTCTTCTCTGCAGCAGGTTATTTCCACTTGTGCCCTGCTACAAAAATACAACAATTTCTGTAAAGTACTTTTGTAGTCCACTGGGGTTACACAGTAATGATCTGCTTCTCTGAATATTCTATTACACAATTTACATGAAAATGTTGTAAATTCAGAAAATTGACTGGGAAAGAAGAAAATAGTGAACAGTGCATATCGTGTTGTGCAAAAAAAGGCTGATCCAAGTAACCATAGGCCAGTGAGCTTAATGTGCATCACATGTGAATTAATGAAAGGAACTACTAAGGAGAAGATCGAGCAGCACATGTCAAAAAGAGGAGAGACAGTGAACAGTCAGCACTGTTCAGACAAGGGAGGTCATGTCTCATTAATATGCTGGAGTTCTATGAGGAAGCAATCAAAGGATACAATCAGAGTGGTGCATGTGATATTGTTTACCTTGATTTTCTGAAGGTTTTGATAAAGTACGACATGAAAGGTTATTGATCAAACTAAAAGAAATGGGAGTTCAGCGTACTGTGAAAAAAGGAAGCACAGGAAGCAATGGGTTTTGGTATTTTTGGACAATCATGGTCAGTGGTCCTCAACCTATTCTATGCCCCGCACTCCTAGAAAATGTTTCATTTATGTTCACAACCCTACGGAAGCCAAGAGAGGATGTGCAATATCGTTATTTTTTTAATTGTCTCCTCGAGATAACAGACTAATTTTATTGAGATCTCGAAAAAATGAACTTTGTTTTCTCGAGATAACAGAATAATTTTATCAAGATCTTAATAAAACAAAAGATCATGTTTTCTCGAAATTATGAAATAATTGTATCTAACGTTTAATGTTTTGCTTATTGAAGTCATGGCCTTTTTAAAATGGCAGAAGAGCAGAACTGTACTAAAGCGCGTCACATTTTTGTTCAATCAAGGGCTGACGTAGGGTGAAATTTGTTTATGCCTTAGTTCAGAAAATAATAATGTCAGTGTCCGTCATTTAAGAAGGCGGTTAGCAAGGCTTCAGCTGTATAGGCGTTGCAATCTAAGCGAGCCTGATGCCAGGAGCAAAGGTTAAATTTCGTTTTCTCAAGATCGCGATAAAATTATTCCATTATTTCCTGAAAACAAATTTTCGTTTTCTGAACATCTTGATAAAATTATTCCGTTATCTCGAGAAAACAAAGTTTGTTTTCTCAAGATCTCGATAAAATGAGTCTGTTATCTCGAGGAGACAATTTTAAAAAATAACGATATTGCACGTCCTCTCTCTGCTTCCGTACTAAACATTAAACGTTAGATACAATTATTTCATAATTTCAAGAAAACAAGATCTTTTGTTTTCTCGATAAAATTATTCCGTTATCTCGGGAAAACAAAGTAATACAAAAGTAATACAACATTGAAGAAGTCCAATTTCTAAATTTTGAACCACATATAGTACTGCTGGTGAACAAATTGAAAAAGAAAGCTTTTAGCTCAGTGTTAAAAATTTAAATACTGTTTAAATTGACCAATTTACCTTTATACATCTCAGCAATCTTGTAACTGTGTCCCCCTCGTGAAGCTTAGACACACAATTGACAATCCAGGGGTTAAGGTATCCCACGAAGCTTCAAGCACCACGAGGAAATGACACACGATCAACAGTCGAGGGGTTTGTGGCATTGGTGACCCCCATGAAGCAACGGGTGCCCTCGTGTTGCTAAGCAATGAAGCACAGTCAACTAGCTTTATCCCCCAATAACACCTGCACTGCAGTTTAAAACCAAATGCTCAGCATAGTTACAATTGCTGCAATACTGTCCGGACCACACATACGAGAGATGGGCTGAATGTTAGCAGCAGGGGTTGCATCCAGTTCAATGCCCCTTGTTGACCCCCCTAAGAGCAATCAAACCTCAAAATCGGTGACGTTTCAAAATCTAGGCTTAGGCAGAAATCAATGCAAGGTGGGTCACTGCAAGGTCCGAATTCCACTCCCTTAACAAATGTTATTCACCTTTACAGTACACCTTTATGAATGCTCCATCCGCAGCAAGAAACTTGTGAGAATGCTCATTTCTGCATCCCATTCACAGGTGACAACTGCACTTACAATTTTTGATATTTTTCATATCATAGAATAGGAGCACAAACTAATAAATAACCTACAAATGACAGCACACTGCTAGACGCTGACTGCACCACAATAAAGTTGGACAACACATCTCAGTCACTGTTGGCGAAACATAATGCAGCCTTCCTCATTGTCACACCCCTTGAAATGCCATCTCGCACCCCATGGGGGTACAGGCAATCCGGGGGTGGGAGCCTCTACCCAGCAGGGGGCACTAGCTCCCTGGTTGGAATAAGTTCTTTTGTAATTGCAGCATGTTACATAACCCGAAATGATATAGATATAATATTAAAAGACGATACCCCTCCCTTAGTGTTACGGCGGTAAGAAATCACATAGGAGAAATTACTTAGCTTTCTTTGTTGACGGCTTATGTGGCATAACAGATGAAGAAGCCATGATGAGGAAGTGGGAGTTCGATGTATACAGTCTGCCATTTTCGTTGCTGCACTGGAAGGATTTTCAGGATCGGATGATGCTATCTCCCATCCGTCTGTCGGCTTCAGAGATGTGCCAGGCAATGTTCCAAGGCTTTATACTCTTTCTCCATGTGCAGGCCCTCACTTAGGTGAAGAATACAATTCCAAACAAGGCAAAGAGAGGATGCAATTTCATGCTGACTCTAACACACAAAAATAGTGCATGTTGCCCATTTGCACTTGTTCTTAACTTGTCTTGTCTTAAAATGCATTCCTAGCAGTTCTAAATGATGACCCCCTGTGTGTTAAATCTGGCTTTGTGTTAGCTATACATGTGAGAAGAAAAGAAAAGCAGATTTAAAATATTTGCACAGAGCATAGTGACATATTACTGCAGTGGGCTGGTGCCCTGCCCAGGTTTGTTCCTGCCTTGCGCCCTGTGTTGGCTGGGATTGGCTCCAGCAGACCCCTGTGACCCTGTGTTAGGATATAGCAGGTTGGAGAATGACTGACTGACTGACAGGGACATATTAAACTTATATTCCGATTACAGAGCCCTTAACCTAGGTAACCTAGGTAATTAGGATGGGCAAGGTTGTTGGGATGAATCCCTTTAAGGAGGTCCTGTTTCCATTGATGCTCACATGCCCAGTGTGGGTAAACGGCTGTGTCGTATACTTTTTCAGTCATTTTAGTAATGACTGCAGGTCAGTGGCACTTATGTCTCACATCATGAAGACCTCTGAGAGACTGGTCCTGGACTATATGAGTCCTCTTGTGACAGTCCACCAGGACCCACTGGAGCTTGCCTATCAGACAAAGACTGGAGTGAAGGATGTAATTATTTGTCTGCTCTACAAGGCTGGACAAAGCTGGCAGCACTGTGAGGATTATGTTTTTTAATTTCTCCAGTGATCCCTGTTAAGGGGTAAACGCAGAGATAATCAGGTGGATGAGTCTATGGTGTCCTGGATAATGGGCTATATGTCAGGCAGACCACAGTTTGAGGGACTCAAGGACTGTGTGAGCAACACTGGGACTGCTTTACTCCTCACTCTGTACACCTCAGACTGTAAATATATCAGCAGGTCAGGGCGCTGGCAGAAATTCTCAGATGATTCTGCACTTAGGGGGTCTATTAATAAGGGGGATGAGACAGAGGAGAAGAGTCATGGGGGAGAACTTTGTGAATTGTCTGCCACTTAACATCAGCAAAGCCAATGAACTGCTTATTGACTTTCAGTACACCAAAGAGTCTCTATGTCCGGTCACTATACTCTCATCATGAAGACCTTTGAGAGGCTGGTTCTGGACTATATGGGTCATATTGTGGTAGACCAGCTGGACCCACTGCAGTTTGCCTATCAGACAAAGATTGGAGTGGAGGATGCAGTTATCTGTCTGTTCCACAAAGCTGGACGAAGCTGGTAGTACTATGAGGGATTTTGTGTTTTGATTTCTCCAGTGATCCCAGTTAAGGGGTAAACTCAGAGATAATCAGGTGGATGAGTCTATGGTGTCCTGGATAATGGGCTAGACCACAGTTTGAGGGACTCGAAGACTGTGTGAGCAACACTGGAACACCACAAGGAACAGGCCTATCTGCTTAACTCTTCATTCTGTACACCTCATACTATAAATATAACATAACTGGCAGAAATTCTCAGAAACACCCGTACTTGTGGGGCATATTGATAAGGGGGATTAGACAGAGGAGAGGAGTCAGGGGGAGAACTTTGTAAATTGTCTGCACCTTAACATCAGCAAAACCAAGGAACTGGTTATTGAATTTTGCCACACCAAACAGCATCTATGTCCAGTCACTTTTCAGAGAGTGAATGTAGAGGTGGGGCACTGTTACAAGTACTTGGGGGTCTACATTAATGACAGGCTGGACTGGTCTCACAACACAGAGGAACCATAGAAGAAAGGGCAGAGCAGGCTCTTTTTCGTTAGGAGATCGCGTTCCTTTAATGTGGGAAGTGACATCCTTCACATCTTCTACAACTCCGTGATGGCCAGTGCAATTTTCTACATTGTGATGTGCGGGGCTGGTAACATCACTTCAGGAGAGGCCAACCGAATCAACAAGATAATTAAAAGGGCAGGCTTGTTTATAGGACCCCCTGGAGGTACAATACAATACAATACAGTTTATTTTTGTATAGCCCAAAATCACACAGGAAGTGCCGCAATGGGCTTTAACAGGCCCTGCCTCTTGACAGCTCCCCAGCCTTGACTCTCTAAGAAGACAAGGAAAAACTCCCAAAAAAACCTAGTAGGGAAAAATGGAAGAAACCTCAGGAAAGGCAGTTCAAAAAGAGACCCCTTTCCAGTTAGGTTGGGCGTGCAGTGGGTGTCAAAAGAAGGGGGTCAATACAATACAATACAATACACAGAACAGAACAAATCCTCAATAAAAAATAAAAAATTTTTTAGAAGTACGGAGCAGAATTTAACAGTAGATGATATCACATAATAAGATTTGGATAATTTTAGACTCCTGGAGACCTCATCCATCAAGCTGCCTCCCCCATTTGGCCATTCCACGGCTAAAACAGCGTTGGGCCAGCCAATCCGATGAAAGGACCCCTGTTTCTCATGATTCCTGCGATCCTCCATCAGGGATGACTTTAACTTAGGCAGACAAAACAACTTGGCAGGTGGGCCGTGGCACCAAGTGCCACATTTGAGTACCGAGAAGAGAAACAGAATAGGTGAGGGTTAGTATCCAATTCTAACTATCACGTTACTTATGTTTTAGTGCTAATGACTGACAACAGAGATGCAGTCTGTACAGTTAATCAGCACCTCTAGTCAGGGTGTGCTAAACTGAAGTAGTGAGTCTTCAGCCGGGATTTAAAAGCTGAGACCGAAGGGACATCTCTTATAGTAGCAGGCAGACGCAGTAATAGTAGAGGAGGACAGAATCAAAGCAAAACTGAGTGCCATTATGAACAAAGCTGCACATCATCTCTATGACACACCAACACTGAGGACCTCCAGTGGGGTTTTGTGATGTCTGCAGGAGACTGAACTGAACTGTAAGTCAAGTGGACCTAACAATAAGTCTTTAAGCTTCCAGTCTTTAGAAGGAAAAAAAGACAGCACATACACTCTGGTGAATTGGGTTAAATGAAGGAAAGAAAAAGATAAGGTGAGTTAGCTAGACAGCATATTGAAGAAGGAGATAACTGATTACATTTTAGTTTAACCCAGTTTCAAAATGCTTTGAACAAAGTAAACTTTTTAGTAGAGGCCTTCAATTCTACAGTTCAAATACACTGCCATTAATCAAAGGTGTCCCTTTAAAAGGCAGTGTAGTGTGCTTGTTAATGCACTGGACTGTAAACCCTGAGGTTGTGGGTTCAAATCCCACTGCCTACATTGTGTGACCCTGAGCAACTCAGTTGACCTGCCTGTGATCCAAATGGGAAACGAAAAGAAATGTAACCAATTGTATCATAAATGTTGTAAGCCGTCTTGGATAAAGGCATCAGCCAAATAAGTAAACGTAAAAAGTCACATAAACTCCCTTCTTATTTTAGCGATTCCAAGACACACTGTCCTCCCTATACTTTAAAAATTTAAACCTTCAGACATGCTGTTGAAGTATATTATCTGTATATTTTCTGATGAGTTGCTGTCTGTTTTAATCTAGCAAGCCATTTTCACACATTTACACCGGTCATAAGGCACTTCTTTATCTACTGTAAACTGATCCCATAACAATAATGCAGTTAGTTCAGTGGAAAAATGCGAACAATTAACAAAGATAATCAATACTGTAAATTAGCACCATAAATTCTTGATGAAAGACGAGCAGGGGAAAATAATAAACTAAAAATATATTTATGGCTTATGAACTTAATGACACACTCAAAAGCAAATAAAGCTTTAGTGTGGGCGAAACAGAAGCCTGGTCAGATTACAACAGCGTGAGAAAATGTGAACATGGAGGCCACAGTTTGTCACAATGGCCGAGTGAGCTGGGGGCAGCATTGACGTTTGAGAATTGATTTACGTGCAGGTTGACTTCTGAACACGTCTTACAACTTTGACTCCGTTAAGCTTTGAAAATCAAGCCATTTGGCAAGTGGGAAAAGTGACCCAAAGACCTCACTAAACTATTCAGGAATGTTCTACAGGTACACAACTGTATAACTTATTTTGTGGTTTTATGTCTTCTGGATTAGTGTGTCAATAGAATAGAAAAGAGCATATTTTGAAGTTTCAAACGTTCCTTTTGCAAAACGGAAACAAGACAATAAGCCATTTGAATGTTGGAAACTCTGATAGCGATCGTGCACTTTCCAGCTAAAACATGTGAGATCTTTGTAGGCCTCTATCCCATTGCTTGAACCAAAGTGATGAACTGATGAAACAGATACAGTGGTGTAGATGGAATAAAACTTGGCAAGGACAACCGACCAAAATGTGGTGCTTTAACCTGCAAATCTTAACCATGGCAAAAGTGAGCATAGCTACAGGAGACAAGATCCTGCGTCATCAAGGTCACTTCCAAGCAGACAGGTGTTTCCAGATGTGCTGTCCAAGCTCATGGTTAGGACCAGAAACACGGTAGTCATTCCTGAAAACTGAGTGCAGCAACTGAGAATCCATTAAAAGCGTACTCCTCTTCGAAATCAAAAGAAATCCAGCACTGCTATCAGCACAGAGTGGGCAGAAACCACTGGAACCCTGGTAGACCTATTTACAGTCTGGAGACATGGTGGCTCTGAGGCAAAGGATCTGCACTGGTATCTGGAAGGTTGCTGGTTCAAATCCAGTTATGGCCAGAAAGGATCCTACTCCATTGGACCCTTAATCAAGGTCCTTGAACTGAAAATTGCTCAAAGGGTGCTGTGCAATGGTTGACTCTGCACTTGTGCCTTCGTGGAAGAGTTGTGGCCAAAAAGTCACTGATCCAAGGTGGAAGTAAATCCAAATGAGTCATCCATGCACATAAACACAAGGACTGGGATGTAGAAAAATGGGTGCAGGTGCTCTGGACTGATGAGTCAAAAATGGAATATTTATGACTGTAACAAAAGGCAGATTGTCCACCTAAGGGTTGGAGAGCGGTACATGGCTGAAAGTCTGCGAGCAATGATAAAGCAAGGTGGAGGTTCCCTGAAGGTGATGGTGACTTGATCGATACTGATCTGATTGATCTCCTCTTTATTCCATGGAAGAACAATGACCTCAAAACAACAGGGAACCCTGCAACAGGTGGTACAGCCGCCATAGAAAGAATAGGAGGAACTATACCTGTGCTGTGTTTGTGCATTACCTGTGAATGTATTTGTTAAAATAAATTATTATTTGAACTGGGACATGTGTTGGTGTGTTAGAAGGTTTGGCGGCTCAGTGGCGCCCCCTTACAGGTCACATTCACATTATGTATCATGTGTTTTGTGGTGATCACCCAGGAGGCAGGGCCACTTGACCTTCACCATCAAGGGGTTGACCTCAGCCCTATGAAGGCTGAGCAAACTCTACAGTCCCTTGCGGTTCATTGAATGCACTTGCTGTGGTGAGTTTTGCTGGATTTTTGATTGACTTTCTGCTTTTGTGGATTTTTGAATTTTCTTACCCCATGTTCTGTTCTTTTGACTATTGTTTGTATCATGTGTTAGGACATTGTTTGCTACAGGATTGCCTACTTCAGGCAACTCCTTTTGCCTTTTCTACTTGTTGGAGCTTGGATTATTATAGAGCATTTTTCTGTAATACATATTTTTTTTCATTTATAAAGATTCTACATGCCCTTTTATTATTAGCCAGGGTTTGAAGGTTTGTCCCCCTTTAAAGGATATGTTGAGTCATTATGTTTAGTTATTATCTAGTTCTTAACAGCGTATAGGACATGCTGGATATAAATATAGATACACAGTAATGTCATTGGATTGTTAAGTGTGGCACTCTTATGCAAAAATGCTTGTGATTGTGACACAAATGAGTGTGAAGTCTACATCGAGAAGTCTCACTGGTTTACTTGTATTTCCCAGATTGAATTCCAGAGAGTTAACAAAACCAAGATGTAAAACCAAATTTGAAGTAAAAAAAAAATTAAATACGTTCTGTGATCTGTAGGGGGACATCGCAGCACCCCAAACCCCCAAATACAACCACAGCGACACAAGTCCCAGGTTCAGATACAAGGTTTATTCAGCTTACAAAATCTTTTCATAGATTGTATAAACACAAGTATTCCCTTATTTCTCCTTCCTTCCTTCCTTCCTTCCTTCCTTCCTTCCTTCCTTCCTTCCTTCCTTCCTTCCTTCCTTCCTTCCTTCCTCCCTCCCATCACTCCTCCGAGGCAAACTCTGTCCTTCTTCTACTCAATTGCAACTCAGCCAGATGAGGCAGAGCTGTCTCCTTTACACAGGACTACATGACATTGTCCATCAGAAGCTGCCTTAATCCAGGGACACTACCCTCTTGTGTGTCGTGGGGTGTGCCTTTCCCTGTCCCTCCATTATACTGGTCACTCAGCCGGTTGAGGATCTTTAATTAAGTCCTACCAGCATATCCACGTCTGCCCATCTCCTGGGTGTGGGCCAGCAAAGGCTGCTCTACATATTTGTTGGGGCAGCCTCCTGGTCAGGTAAGGACCGTTGGGCCTTTTCCCAGCCTAGACACCCACCCACACTTGTCATTTATTACAGCTGATACAAAGCAAACCCCAAATATTCTTCATTTTTTTATCAAACAGCTCTAGTACTCACAGGACCAGATTAAGACCTTTAGAGATCCTAAGCATTTAAAAGATTTCGGAGCCCCCATATATATGAGCTGCACTCACTCTCAGTGAACAACTGAACGGGATAGCTGACATGACCAAGACAAGAACATTCACGTGAGCCTTGGAGGACCTGTGTCGGTTACCAGATTCTAATCTTGTTGTATTCACAAGATTAATATATATATTGTGACAGATGGCCGGGGCCCATGCCCGGCTGGGATGCCCCTACAGCATATGTTCCAGGGGAGCAAGCATGGGAAAGACAATATCTCCCCCTGGATGCCAGATGGCAGCCTCCCTGGGTCGCAGTGGTGCCTTGGACTTCCGCAGGGCTTCATGGGAGTTGGAGTTTGGTGCAGCCCTGTTGGGTTCCGCAGGTGCCGCCAGGGGGTGCTGCAGTGGGAGCTGCTGGCCCCTTTTGGGCACTGGTTTCGCTACACCCGGAGGTGCAGCTGGCAATTGTCGGCAATTAAGCACCTGGAGCACTTCCAGGTACCAAATAAAAGGAGCCAGCAACCACCACTCAGGGGCCAGAGTCGGTTGGAAGGAGGACGAAGCTAGGAGGAGGAGGAGGAGTGGTGGTAAAGAAGAAGAAGAAAGTGTGTGGTTGTTTGGTGGTGCTTTGGGGACTGTGCTGTGGCTGGGGGACATGGGGAAGATGTGCCCTCCAGCTGAAGAAAAATAGTTGATTTATTTTACACATGCATCCGTGTCCATCTGTGTCGGGTCAGGTGTCTATATAGCGCCTTTTTTTACAATATATATCATTAACCTCTATTATTACTGTTTTATTATTATTTAGGGGACATGAAGGTGATGGTTGTAACAGAGCAAGTTTCAGAGGACAGGAAGATATGGAAAAAGATGATCCGCTGTGGCAACCCCTAACAGTAGCAGCCGAAAGAAGAAGAAGATAAACACTCATCGGTCACTTCATTAGGTACACCATGCTAATACCGGGTTGGACCCACTTTTACCTTCAGAACTGATGTAACTCTTCGTGGTGCAGATGCAACAAGGCGCTGGAAACATTCCTCAGGGATTTTGGTTCATACAGATATGATAGCATCACACATTTGCTGCAGATTTGTCAGCTGTATATCCATGATGTGTAAATCTCCAGTTCCACCACATCCCAAAGGTGCTCTCCTGAATTGAGATCTTGTGACTGTTAAAGCCATTTGAGTACACTGAGCTCAATATCATGTTCAAGAAACCAGTTTGAGATGATTACATGTACATTTATTTGCTTAGCAGATGCTTTTATCCAAAGTGACTTACAAACGAAGTAAACATTAGGCTAGGTTCTGTTTGTTCAGAAAGTGTACTAGGACAGGTAACAAAAGATGATCTGAGCTTTGTGACATGGCGCATTATCTTGCTGGGAGTAGCTGTAATAAGATGGAGACACTGTGGTCATAAAGGGATGGACATGGTTAGCAGCAATACTCAGGTAGCCTGTGGCATTTAAAAGATGCTGATTTGGTACTAAGGAGCCCAAAGCGTGCCACGAAAATATCCCCCCCCACCATTACACCACTACCACCACCAGCCTAAACGGTTGATATAAGGCAGGATGCATCCACACTTTCATGTTGCTGATGCCAAATTCTGACCCAATCATCCGAATGTGGCAGCAGAAATCGAGACTCATCAGACCAGACAACGTCTTTCAGTCTTCTGTTGTCCAATTTTGGTGAGCCTGTGTGAATTGTAGCCTCAGTTGCCTGTTCTTAGCTGACAGGAGTGTCACCAAGTGTGCTCTCCTGCTGCTGTAGCCCAACTTCTTCAAGGTTTGACGTGTTGTGTGTTCAGAGATTCTCTTCTGCATACCTCGGTTGTAGCGAGTGCTCATGTGAGTTACTGTCGCCTTTCTATCATCTCAAACCAGTCTGGTCATTGTCCTGACCTCTGGCATCAACAAAGCATTTTTGCCTAGTGAACTGCTGCTTACTGGATATTTTGCCTTTTTCAGACCATTCTTTGTAAACCCTACAGATGGTTGTGCTTGAATATCCCAGCAGATCAGCAGTTTCTGAAATACTCAGACCAGCCTGTCTGGCACCAACAGCCGTGCCACATTCAAAGTCACTTCTATCACCTTTCTTCCCCATTCTGATGCTCAGTTTGAACTTCATCAGGTCATCTTGACAGGGTCTATAGGTCTAAATCAGCGCTTCCCGATTCATTTTAAACTCGCACCCCCTGTGACGGAGGAGGCCGATTTTGCACCCCCCTTGGGAAATGTTCAACGAGCTTTGATGGCTTCAAGTTGGAATTGGAAAATATTGCATTGCAAAGCACGCACTGCGGTCTGTCTACTCCGTCGATAATTGTTTTGGTAAAGCCATACTCAGTGTAATCCTCCTTCCATTTTCTAATTTTTTCGCGACTAGCCATGATTAAATGAATGGTAAAAAAGTAAGAGCGAAGTGACGGTGACTTATTGAGGCAGGCAGGCGAGAGCACAATAGCACGCGGGCTCGATGTAGTGCGCGTCAAGTCGATCTAAAATGTGCGGTCAGATTCGAAAAAATATATCTTTTCAAGATCTATTTGGATATAAGTAGGTTCTATTTAGTCGACAGAAATATCTTTGGTAGGAATGTACGTTGAATTTAGTCTTTAAATTTCTATGGTGAAGAAAAAATTATGCAATGATGACTAAATTTAACTTACATTCCTACCAAAGATATTTCTGTCGACTAAATAAAACTTACTTATATTTAAAATTTAAATAGAACTTGAGCAGATACGATAGTTCATAATACCCACGCAGCCAGGGCCGGATTTATATGAAAAGAGGCCCTAGGCTATTCCACTTATGAGGCCCTTTCACCTTCCATTTTTAAGTTTGTAAATTACATGAGAGATAATAAAATACATCATTACTGTGATTAACCAATACATTTTTATGTTTGTTTATTAGTCATATGCGTAGAATTTCTCCTTATTTTCGGTTCAGTGTTTTAGTGTTCACTGTTTTTAGAATAGTGTAATTTTAATTTTGCTAACAATTTGAATGTAGGCCCCTCTTGATGTTGAGGCCCTAGGCTGAAGCCTAGTTAGCCTATAGGAAAATCCGGCCCTGCACGCAGCACTAAGTGCGGGTAAGAGCGGAAGTCATCCGTTTTAACAAGCAGCGTACTGCACTGATACGAAATGGCCTGCCCATTTAATTATTTAGGAATAGATAGATAAATTAAGATTTTGTACAAATAATGTTTTTCATTTTTCTTCCTCGATGGATTCTGGCACCCCCCAGCAACAGTTGCTCGCACCCAATCGGGAAGCGCTGGTCTAAAGGCATTGAGTTGCTGCCATGTGACTGGCTGATAAGATAATTGTGTTAACACGCAGTTGAACAGGTGTACCTAATAATGTGGCCAGTGAGTGTATATATACAGTATGTCATTTGTTCATTTTTTGTAGTACTAGGGTGTTCTACCGTGTTAGCCATTATGAATGTAGAGAAAAGCCAAGCAAAATGACACCTTAGGTCACAGGTTCAACACGCCCTTGACCCTCTGCAGTTTGCATATCAGGAGAAGGTGGGAGCAGATGATGCCATCATCTATGTGCTACACCGATCCCTCTCTCACTTGGACAGAGGCAGTGGTGCTGTAAGAATGATGTTTCTAGACTTCTCTAGCGCCTTCAACACAATCCAACCTCTGCTCCTTAGGGACAAGCTGACAGAGATGGGATTAGATTCATACCTAGTGGCATGGATCGTGGACTATCTTAAAGACAGACCTCAGTATGTGCGTCTTGGGAACTGCACTTCTGACATTGTGGTCAGCAACACAGGAGCGCCACAGGGGACTGTACTTTCTCCGGTCCTGTTCAGCCTATATACATCAGACTTCCAATACAACTCGGAGTCCTGCCACGTGCAAAAGTTCGCTGATGACACTGCTATCGTGGGCTGCATCAGGAATGGGCTGGAGGAGGAGTATAGGGACCTAATCAATGACTTTGTTAAATGGTGCGACTCAAACCATCTACACCTGAACACCAGCAAAACCAAAGAGCTGGTGGTGGATTTTAGGAGGCCCAGACCCCTCATAGACCCAGTGATCATCAAAGGTGACTGTGTGCAGATGGTGCAGACCTATAAATATCTGGGAGTGCAGCTGGATGATAAACTGGACTGGACTGCCAATACTGATGATCTGTGCAAGAAAGGACAGAGCCGGTTATACTACCTTAGAAGGCTGGCGTCCTTCAACATCTGCAATAAGATGCTGCAGATGTTCTATCAGACAGTTGTGGCGAGCGCCCTCTTCTACGCAGTGGTGTGCTGGGGAGGCAGCATTAAGAGAAAAGACGACTCACGCCTGGACAAACTGGTGAGGAAGGCAGGCTCTATTGTTGGCATGGAGCTGGACAGTTTAACATCTGTGGCAGAGCGACGGGCGCTCAGCAGACTCCTATCAATTATGGAGAATCCACTGCATCCACTAAATAGTATCATCTCCAGACAGAGGAGCAGCTTCAGCGACAGACTGCTGTCACCGTCCTGCTCCACTGACAGACTCAGGAGATCGTTTCTCCCCCAAACTATGCGACTCTTTAATTCCAACCGGGGGGGTAAACGTTAACATTTAACATTATACAAAGTTATTGTCTGTTTTTCACCTGCATTATTATCATTCTTTAATTTAATATTATTTATTGTATCAGTATGCTGCTGCTGAAGAATGTGAATTTCCCATTAGGATTAATAAAGTATCTATCTATCTATCTATCTATCTATCTATCTATCTATCTATCTATCTATCTATCTATCTATCTATCTATCTATCTATCTATCTATCTATCTATCTATCTATCTATCTATCTATCTATCTATCTATCTATCTATCTATCTAATAAACCTTTTATTGGCTAACTAAAAAAGATTACAATATGCAAGCTTTCGAGGCAACTCAGGCCCCTTCTTCAGGTACATCTTGAAGATCTCTTGGCACAATGTCTCATGTTTAAGGTCCTCACGGGTCTTTTAACTGTCTTCCGTGATCTTAACGTGAAGATCACATCTCGACACCACTACTGTTTCTCTCCAGGATTTTTTTTTATAATAGAGAGACAAGGAAACTATAACCCAGTCCCAGTAGGTTCTGCCCCCAGTATCCTTGGACTCCCCACTTTCATGTTCTTCCAATAAACTTGTCGCTCTTATTTGATTCTTTTTTTTTTTTTTTTAATTTGTATTAATTTTTATTGTAATCATTCCATACAAATAGATCAATTTATAACCCAACAAAATTGAAGACAAATCAAACCCCACCCCTGAGAAGGAGAGCTTAGCTGAAGGAGAATTGCTTAGGGCTTTTTAATAAGGCAACAATAAACAAAAGAAAGGGAGAAGTAAATATACAGTGGTGTGAAAAACTATTTGCCCCCTTCCTGATTTCTTATTCTTTTGCATGTTTGTCACACAAAATGTTTCTGATCATCAAACACATTTAACCATTAGTCAAATATAACACAAGTAAACACAAAATGCAGTTTTTAAATGATGGTGTTTATTATTTAGGGAGAAAAAAAATCCAAACCTACATGGCCCTGTGTGAAAAAGTAATTGCCCCCTTGTTAAAAAAATAACCTAACTGTGGTGTATCACACCTGAGTTCAATTTCCGTAGCCACCCCCAGGCCTGATTACTGCCACACCTGTTTCAATCAAGAAATCACTTAAATAGGAGCTGCCTGACACAGAGAAGTAGACCAAAAGCATCTCAAAAGCTAGACATCATGCCAAGATCCAAAGAAATTCAGGAACAAATGAGAACAGAAGTAATTGAGATCTATCAGTCTGGTAAAGGTTATAAAGCCATTTCTAAAGCTTTGGGACTCCAGCGAACCACAGTGAGAGCCATTTTCCACAAATGGCAAAAACATGGAACAGTGGTGAACCTTCCCAGGAGTGGCCGGCCGACCAAAATTACCCCAAGAGCGCAGAGATGACTCATCCGAGAGGTCACAAAAGACCCCAGGACAACGTCTAAAGAACTGCAGGCCTCACTTGCCTCAATTAAGGTCAGTGTTCACGACTCCACCATAAGAAAGAGACTGGGCAAAAACGACCTGCATGGCAGATTTCCAAGACGCAAACCACTGTTAAGCAAAAAGAACATTAGGGCTCGTCTCAATTTTGCTAAGAAACATCTCAATGATTGCCAAGACTTTTGGGAAAATACCTTGTGGACTGATGAGACAAAAGTTGAACTTTTTGGAAGGCAAATGTCCCGTTACATCTGGCGTAAAGGGAACACAGCATTTCAGAAAAAGAACATCATACCAACAGTAAAATATGATGGTGGTAGTGTGATGGTCTGGGGTTGTTTTGCTGCTTCAGGACCTGGAAGGCTTGCTGTGATAGATGGAACCATGAATTCTACTGTCTACCAAAAAATCCTGAAGGAGAATGTCCGGCCATCTGTTCGTCAACTCAAGCTGAAGCGATCTTGGGTGCTGCAACAAGACAATGACCCAAAACACACCAGCAAATTCACCTCTGAATGGCTGAAGAAAAACAAAATGAAGACTTTGGAGTGGCCTAGTCAAAGTCCTGACCTGAATCCAATTGAGATGCTATGGCATGACCTTAAAAAGGCGGTTCATGCTAGAAAACCCTCAAATAAAGCTGAATTACAACAATTTTGCAAAGATGAGTGGGCCAAAATTCCTCCAGAGCGCTGTAAAAGACTCATTGCAAGTTATCGCAAACGCTTGATTGCAGTTATTGCTGCTAAGGGTGGCCCAACCAGTTATTAGGTTCAGGGGGCAATTACTTTTTCACACAGGGCCATGTAGGTTTGGATTTTTTTTACTCCCTAAATAATAAAAACCACCATTTACAAACTGCATTTTATGTTTACTTGTGTTATATTTGACTAATGGTTAAATGTGTTTGATGATCAGAAACATTTTGTGTGACAAACATGCAAAAGAATAAGAAATCAGGAAGGGGGCAAATAGTTTTTCACACCACTGTATATGTAAATAGCTCTTATTTGTTTCAATGGCCGTTTGTCTTGTATTATCACAGTCTGCTAATTTTACCTTTAATGGTAACTTTTAGTTATTTCTTTACGCTTGTGTAGCTGCACCTGGTAATTGGATCTCTGATGCTTTTAACATTTCTGCGTACTTTGCCTACTGATGTCAGACTTGTCATAATACCTGCTCAAATGATATTTTCCATTAATTCTCCAAAACATTAAACGTTATTTCTTGTACTGTGATAGGAATAGCAGATCTCCACACCTAAAAGTAACTACAAGGAGCCAAAATGTAAATCAAAATGGCGCCTTTATAAAGAATTGGGAGACACGGTAGATTCAGAAAGTACTGGGACCTCGTCACTTTCTTCACACTTGAAGATTTCATTTTAAATGGATACATTTGTCATTTTTGCCCATCAGCCCACACTCAGTAACCCATAATAATAAAGTGAAGCCCTAACTACAGAAAGGTTTGCAAATTTATTAAAAATCAAAAACTGAAATCTCCCATTCCTAGAAGTGTTCAGACCGCTTTGCTGTAGGCCTTCAAATTGTGCTATCGTGCATTCTGTTGGCTTTAATTCTGCTTGAGATGTTTCTAGAACTTCATTGGTGTCCACCTGTGATAAACCATATCATTTAGATTGGCACACGTGTACCTGTGCATAGAAGGTCCAACAATTCATACTACAAAAACCGAGCCATGAAGTTCAAAGGACTCTCTGTAGATCTCCATGATCAAATGGTGGTGAGATACAGAACAGGGCAAGAGGAAGAAACCATTTCTAAAGTTTTGAGTGTTCACAGGTCACACCAGCCTCACTAACAGTGAAATGGAAGAAGTTTGGAACCACCAGGACTCTTACTGGAGTTGGCTGATTGCACCAAACTCAGTTACTGGACGAAAAGAGCTTTGCTCATAGAGGTGACCAAGATCACAATGATCATTCTGGCAGAGCTTCAGAAGTCCACTCCTGAGATGGGAGAAGCTGTTGGAAGGACAACCATCTCAGCAGGACTCCATTAATTGGGTGCTTATGGCTCACTTCAACTTGAAGTTTGCCAAATGGCATTTAAAGGACTCTGAGTGCATGAGGAAGAAGATTCTCTCGTCTGATGAGACAAAAATTGAACTCTTTGGGCAGAACTCGAAATGGTATGTCTGGCAAAGACCAGGAAATTTACCACCTGCCAAGTGCCATCCGTGTGGTGAAGCATGGTGGTGGCAGCATCATGCTATGGAGGTGCTTTTCAGCAGTAGGGACAAGGGGCCTGGTCAGAATTGAGGGAAAGATGAATGCATCAACATACCGAGAGGTCTTTGAAGAAAACCTTCTCCAGAGGGCACGCAACCTCAGACTGGGGCGACGGTTCACCTTTCAGCACAACGATGACCCAAAGCCTATACTGTACTGCCAAGACAAAGCTGGAATGTCAAACCTCATAGAACCTCTATGGAGAGACCTAAAGTTGGCAGTTTACAGACACTTCCCATCCAGTCTAATGGAGCTTGAAAAGATGTGCAAGGAAGAATGGGATAAACAGCCCAAACCCAGGTGTGCAAAGCTTGTAGAGACTTATCAAGGAAGACCTGAAGCTGGAATTGCTGCCAAATGGGGATTCTTTAAAATGGGTCTGAATATGCTTTTATAATGGTGGGGCTTCAGTTTCTGATTTTTAGTAAACTAGACCATCTGAGGAGCAACAACACCAGGCAGGTGTGGCAGGGTGTCCAGCACATCACCGGCTACAAATCCAGCAATTCCTTGGCCGCTGAGGGAGACGCTTCTCTGGCAGAGGAGCTGAACATCTTCTTTGCTCGTTTTGAGGCGACACCAACAGCAGCTCCATCACAGCAGCCTGTTCACAACAGCAATATACTCACAGTGGAAGAGTGTGAGGTGAGGCGGGTGATGAGGAAGGTGAACCCGAGGAAGGCTGCAGGACCCGACGGTGTGGCTGGACGGGTGCTAAAAGACTGTGCAGATCAACTGGCTGGAATCTTCACTAGGATTTTCAACCAGTCCCTGTCCCAGGCCACTGTCCCATCCTGCCTCAAGTCCTCAATCATTGTTCCGCTGCCGAAAAAATCCATCACGAACAATCTGAATGATTTCTGCCCAGTGGAACTCACATCTGTCATCATGAAGTGCTTTAAGAAACTGGTGCGGAGTCATATCATCGCCTGCCTGACAGCACACCTGGACCCATTTCAATTTGATTACAAAGGAAAGAGATCCACGGAGGACGCTGTGGCCACAGCCCTTCATGCTGCCCTGACCCACCCAGAGCTGCAGGGGAGTTACGCCAGACTGCTCTTTGTGGACTTCAGCTCGGCGTTTAACACTATCCTCCCACAACGACTGGTGTCCAAACTGGCAGATCTGGGACTTCCATCACTCACCTGCAGTTGGATACTGGACTTCCTGTCTGGTCACTCCGAGAGGGTCAGACTGTGTCACCACACATCCACTGCTCTCAGCCTCAACACCGGGACGCCACAGGGTTGTGTGCTTTGCCGACTCCTCTACACATGACTTTGTCCCCACTCACCATAGCAACAAGATCATAAAGTTCGCGGATGACACAATGGTGGTCGGACTCATCTCGGGCAAGGAGGGAGAGCTGGCATACAGGGACGAGGTGGAGCAACTGTCAGAGTGGTGCACAGTCAATAACCTGCTCCTCAACAACAAAAAAACAAAGGAGCTTGCTATTGACTTTAGGAAAAACAAAACTGACATCCAGCCACTCATCATTGGTGGGACCTGTGTGGAGAGGGTCCCGGTGTTCAGGTTTCTGGGTATTGAGCTGGAGGATGACCTGACCTGGAGCGCCAACACCAAGGAGCTGCTGAAGAAGGTGCAGCAGAGACTGTATTTTCTGAGAATTCTCAGAAAGAACCATCTCCCAAAAAATCTGCTCCTTGCTTTTTATCATTGTTCCATCGAGAGTGTGCTCACGTACGGACAATGTGTGTGGTACGGCAGCTGCACCTCCTCAGAAAGGAAAAGCGCTCTACAGGGTCGTCAGGACAGCGGAGAGAACAATTGGTTGTACCCTCCCCACTCTGGAACAAATCTACACCTCCCGATGCCGCAAAAAAGCAATAAACATTTCACAGAACTCATCACATCCCGGTCATGGCCTCTTCCAACTTTTGCCATCGGGCAAGAGATACAGAGCAATGAAAACCAGGACAACCGCCTTAAAAACAGCTTTGATCCGAAAGCAATCAGATAGATAGATAGATAGATAGATAGATACTTTATTAATCCCAATGGGAAATTCACACATGGCCCTGATCTCAGAATAAAAACTGCTCTGTATCATTCTACCAATGTGCAATATAGACCTTAAGTCAACAAGTGCAATTTGTATATTTATTACTATTCGGTTTGTTATTATTTTCTCTCTTCTTGTCGTTTTGTCTTTTTAACTCTTATTCCTCACACTGAGTCGATTGCACCTTCAATTTCGTTGTTCCTTTGTAAAAGTGACAATGACAATAAAGATCTATCTATCTATCTATCTATCTATCTATCTATCTATCTATCTATCTATCTATCTATCTATCTATCTATCATATAGTGCCTTTCATATCTATCTATCTATCTATCTATCTATCTATCTATCTATCTATCTATCTATCATATAGTGCCTTTCATATCTATCTATCTATCTATCTATCTATCTATCTATCTATCTATCTATCTATCTATCTATCTATCTATCTATCTATCTATCTATCATATAGTTCCTTTCATATCTATCTATCTATCTATCTATCTATCTATCTATCTATCTATCTATCTATCTATCTATCTATCTATCTATCTATCTATCTATTATATAGTGCCTTTCAAATATCTATCTATCTATCTATCTATCTATCTATCTATCTATCTATCTATCTATCTATCTATCTATCTATCTATCTATCTATCATATAGTGCCTTTCATATCTATCTATCTATCTATCTATCTATCTATCTATCTATCTATCTATCTATCTATCTATCTATCTATCTATCTATCATATAGTTCCTTTCATATCTATCTATCTATCTATCTATCTATCTATCTATCTATCTATCTATCTATCTATCTATCTATCTATTATATAGTGCCTTTCAAATATCTATCTATCTATCTATCTATCTATCTATCTATCTATCTATCTATCTATCATATAGTGCCTTTCATATCTATCTATCTATCTATCTATCTATCTATCTATCTATCTATCTATCTATCTATCTATCTATCTATCTATCTATCATATAGTGCCTTTCATATCTATCTATCTATCTATCTATCTATCTATCTATCTATCTATCTATCTATCTATCTATCTATCTATCTATCTATCTATCTATTATATAGTGCCTTTCAAATATCTATCTATCTATCTATCTATCTATCTATCTATCTATCTATCTATCTATCTATCTATCTATCTATCTATCATATAGTGCCTTTCATATCTATCTATCTATCTATCTATCTATCTATCTATCTATCTATCTATCTATCTATCTATCTATCTATCTATCATATAGTGCCTTTCATATCTATCTATCTATCTATCTATCTATCTATCTATCTATCTATCTATCTATCTATCTATCTATCTATCTATCTATCTTTGCCCGCTGCTCGCTTTATTCACCAACCCCCCTGGCCTGCACTACGCGCCAGCCACTTTGCGTCTCTGCCGCTGATGTATGTGGATTTCACTTTCACCAAACAACAAATCTTTTAATTCTCGCGGATAGGCCTCTTCACTGGGAAGAAACACTACTTTTCCCTGATGGCAACACAAATTAGGCGATCTGCAAGTCTCCAATTTAAAGTTTAAATCTGAACAATATATTCGATCTCTTTTTGCTGTTCTGTTATTTCACCGAGTAATAATTTCCATTTGTTTGCGCCAATGCGATCTTTACTATCATTTTTTTGACTTTCGAAATTTTAGTACTTTCATTATCTCTAACCTACTCTGCTTGTGTATCGCACCAATGTTTTTGAATTCTTTACGACATTCTACTTTGTCTTCTACTCTTTGTCTTTTATTTCCGGCCCCGGGAGTGGTGAAATCTCTTGGCACAAAGTCTTGTCTCATGGGACATGAAAATATCTCTCCCGAAAAGTCACGTTTTGTCCCAGGATTTTTTTATATAATAGACAGATATGCAGACCTTTCTGAAAACATGTTTTCACTTCCTCATTATGGGTTACTGAGTGTAGATTGATAGGTGACAATGGCAAACTTATCCTATTTAAAAATTAAATCTACAGGTGTGCAGAAAGTGAGGCGGTCTGAATGCTTTCTGAATCCACAGCAAATAATATAGCAGCATATAATATCCTAAAACTCTCAAACCCACCATGGGCCAGCGCCATTTCCTTCAGCTATAGGCAGATGGCATGATCATGGCATGGACTACTCACTCACGCACACACACAGGCCAATTTAGAGTCACCAATTGGCATAATCTGCATGTCTTTGTGGATGTAGGAGTGAAACTGTAATGCCTGGCAGAAACTAAAGAGAGACGGCTAAAGGGATTAGTTGTGCCGCCCCTGTTGTGGGTCCCAAAGACACACACATAGGAAAAAGTGGGTCACAACACCAGGCAGGCTGAGTAATGCTGTCCTAGAGGGTCTCCCATTCAAGAACTGGCCGGGCCCAGACATGCTGAACCTTAGGCAGATTCCTATTCTGAAGTGGCTGTTAATTTAATCAGCACACCAACTGAGGAGGGCAGTGTTGCCAAGTTAATAATTAAAAATAATACTCTTAATGTTTACAAAAATGATAAATAATCCTAACAGGTGCTAACATCTGCAAGTAAGGCATTGCGTAGGAAATGCTTCAGAGCACCAGGTATCCTGTTACAAATTGCAGTGACGCTTGAGTAGAAAAACCAGAAGATACATTAAAGGCAAAATTACTGGGCCGTGGCATGAAGACACAAAGAGCCATTCAAAGTGGCGAAACCTGCAAGTTAACACAAAACACATGGAAGGAAGGACATCAAACCCCTCCTGGCATCAGCGGGCACAGAAGCTGAACACCCCTGAATGGAGCTCTGGTTACTTTGTGACTTTAAAGGGAATTAAAACCCAATTTGGAAGGGATTTGTTTTACACCAACAGGTGGGGTAAAGTCAGTGCTAAATGTGGGCCAGTGAGCACTGGTACTCGGTCCCACCATTTCCCTGTTCTTGCCTTCTCAGTACCAGTAGTTAAGGTATGAGTACTGGCGCATGCCATCAGTTTCGATTACATTGGCAGCCTTTATTTGAAACATCAATAACAATAGGTGAGCTCACACCTCCAGGAAGGACCAACGTGCATTTGGACCTCCGAGGGGAAACCCCCCGACTCCCCGCGATATTCAGCATGTCCAACACAGAGTACCAGCAGTTTCTTTTTTGACTTTCAGGCGCTGAGTACAATGTGAAAGGCATGGTAATCTTTATTGAGATGTGAACGTGGAGTTCGTGAAAAGTTACTGACATGAGAGACTCAGACCGGGCTAATATTTCAGAAGTCCTCTGGTAGAAATTACTTTACCCCACCTGCTGGTGAAAACCCCGTCTACCGGGGGCTTAGAACAAAAAAATGGAATGATTAATATTTTAAACTTGTAACCAATATTAGATTTGTGCTCGCTTATTGTGATGTTCCATCCATCCATTTTCTTAACCCATTTATTACGTGCAGGGTCTTGGGGATGATGGAGCCTATCCTAGCAAGCAATAGGCAAAGGTGGGAACAACCCTAGACAGACCACCAAGCCAATCACACACACACACACACACACACACACACACACACATCACCAGTTCATCTAACCTGCATGATTTTGGACGTGGGGAAAACATGCAAACTCCATGCAGGGAGGTCCTGAGTTGTGAACTGCAGTCTCCATAGTGTGAGGCCTCAGCGGTACCACTGGGTCACCCCATACTGGTCCTTTTCTTAAAACTTCTCCATAGTGTTTAGTTTTTTAATCAGTTAAATTATGTGTAATTATAAAGATTAAAAATGTATTAATTAATAACAAAAGAATTTTAAAAAGGTAACACTAATGTGGGTGGCACGGTGGCGCAGTGGGTAGAGCTGCTGCCTCGCAGTTGGGAGATCTGGGGACCTGGGTTCACTTCCCGGGTCCTCCCTGCGTGGAGTTTGCATGTTCTCTCCGTGTCTGCTTGGGTTTCCTCCGGGCGCTCCGGTTTCCTCCCACAGTCCAAAGACATGGTGGATTGGCGATTCTAAATTGGCCCTAGTGTGTGCCCTGCGGTGGGTTGGCACCCTGCCTGGGATTGGTTCCTGCCTTGTGCCCTGTGTTGGCTTGGATTGGCTCCAGCAGACCCAGTGTTCAGATTCAGCTGGTTGGAAAATGGATGGATGGATAATACTAATGTGTCTTTAAATGATTTATTTTAACAAAACATAAAATGCCTTTGTATTTAATGGTACTACTTTTTCGTGATGTTTACAACCCTAAACACGAAAAACATTACAAATAACGTATACAAAGGGTACAATTTTAGCCAACATGTGTACTTTTTGAAGTTGTTCAAATTGTTGTTTATACTTCTACAATCAAAATCTACAGCCCACCGTTACTTACTCTGAGACAGCATAAAAATGTGAGAAACTAATGGGGTTCTGGTTATATTAGCCAACGTTATCAAACCATCACTGGGCCACTGAAGGACTTGCCGAACTTGTCCTGGCAGCCATTACCTTATTTTGGACCGCTAAAGGGTAACTTTGCCCAGAAGCCCCCTTATAGCAGCCCCTATATTGGGTCAGTGCCCACACTGTAATAAATGAAAGTCCGGGATTGGTTCCTGCCTTGTGCCCTGTGTTGGCTGGGATTGGCTCCAGCAGACCCCCGTGACCCTGTGTTCGGATTCAGCAGGTTGGAAAATGGATGGATGGATGGTATTTTACTTTCACCATTTACAGTATTTGTACTGTTAAATATCCATCCATCCATTTTCCAACCCGCTGAATCCGAACACAGGGTCACGGGGGTCTGCTGGAGCCAATCCCAGCCAACACAGGGCACTTTTCTAAAAAAAGGAAAGTTACCTCATGATCTACTGAAAATTACCTGTATATCTTAAACAATACATTTCATTATTTTTTTACAGCCAAGTTCTGTAAAATGGATATTTTTCTACCGTCAAAATATGCTGCATACCGTTTACTGATACATTACAGTTACACAGAGCCGGCCCTAGACAATTTTGGGCCCGAAGCAAACTGATACCAAGGGGCCCGACCCCTGCAGCTAGAGGGTTCGGGGCAGAGCTCTGGCCGCCAAGCGATTTCCTGCATTCTGAGCTGCAGAAATGCGCTTTCCCGGCATCTACAACCATCACTTTTTGACGATTTCCGTTTGACACTGACAACTGTAACCGTAACACACTGACAGGAGCCAAATTTGCAGGCTGTCAGCGCAGACTATAATAAATAATAATAATTCATTACATTTATATAGCGCTTTTCTCAGTACTCAAAGCGCTATCCACACAGGGAGGAACCAGGAAGCGAACCCACAATCTTCAATAGTCTCCTTACTGCAAAGCAGCAGCGCTACCACTGTGCCACCTGAGTGGCATACAAGGCCCTGAGTGAAGGGTATGGGTGATGGAGGTCGGAGCGGGCCCACATAAATGTCTTTAGTGACGATACATTAACAGATAAAGCTACATTTTAGCCAGCTTTTGCTGTTTCCACCAGGCAGCACGTGGAGGTAAATAGCTAGGCCAAGCACTTTTTTTTTTGCTTTTTATATTTTTTATATATTTTTTTTATTTTATGAAGATGAGATCCACATTTTGTTTTTACATTTTTATTCGGTTTTAAAGCTTGTTTTCATACTTTCGAGATATTCAGACTTCCGTATAAAATAACTTGCCAGCAGATATTAAAATCTATTTCACACAAAAGACACTTTTCGAACCTTGGCACTGGCAAACTCATGAATAAGTTCAGAATAATCAAGAGATTCGACTATCTCTTGCTAAATTGAAATCAATGCCAGACTATTCAAACGTTCGTGGCTCATGGAGCTTCGCAAGTAATTTTTGATAAGCTTGAGTTTTGAAAAACTCCTGTCCGCCAAAGATACCGTTATAGGCACAGTCAATGATATTCTGTTATCTTCGACTAATGGAAGTTCAGTCCTGGTGTTAGTGCTGCTGCTGCTAGTAGAGCTAACCGTTATCGTTAGGAAGCGTTGCAAAGCGCCTTTTTGGGTAGCAAAGAATTCATCTTTCGCTTCTTTTTCTTTACGTTTTTGAGCGCCTGATTTATATTTCTTTGGCAGTGGAACTGAAGACATTTGGAATACAATAATTTCAAACTATGGAAATTTGGCAAGGCCTAACTACTATCTATAAGACGTTCTTTCTAACAAAATGGAAATATATTGATATGAAGGAAAGTGATGGCTTTACGAAGAGAAGGGCTCCTTTTATGCTCTGTCGAGAATGCAGTGCGGCGGAGCGGCCCTGACTGAAGCGTAAGTGGCCGCCTACTGAGGACTGAGGCACAGATGAGCCGTGGAGGCGGCAACAGGCGGTATCCGTCAATAAGGGCGCGCACAAAAAGGCGAGCTTCAAAAGGGTGACGTCAATTGAGCGCCGAATAAAGGCGCGCGTAAATAAAGGCGAGCTTCAAAAGGGTGACGTCAATTGGGCGCAGCGAATAATGGCAAACGCAACAAAATTATTACAGAAAATTTATTAGATAAAGGCAATGATTGAACGTATAAAAAGGTGAATGCAAGAATATTAAAACATCCAATTAATTAATGCATGAACTTCTAACGAACTATTTCTAAAGCTCTCTATATTTCGTTGTTTTCAAAATTACAGAAAATTAGATTAAAGCAATGACTGAACATATTTCGTTGTTTTCAAACTTGATTAAGGCAATGACTGAATGTATAAAAAGGTGAAAGCAAGTTACACTTGAAGCTGTAGACTATGTGCAATCCTATATTCAGTGCATTTCCAGATGTGTTTCCCGTTGATAGTTTTCACCTTTCTGAATGTATAGCCTTCGACTACGAGTAGATCTGCACCTTTGTTGCTCTTCCCATATTCCAGAGCCATTTCAACTAAATTATCTACGAACGCCTTTATCTGCCGTGCTCAATTGTGGTCACCTTTTTGAAGCGCTCCTTTATTTGCGCGCGCACTTATTCGGCGCTCAATTGAGGTCGTCCTTTTGAAGGTCGCCTTTTTGTGCGCGCCTTTATTGAATAGAACCGCAACAGGCGCGCGGGCCTCAATGAAGCGTAATGAAGAATTGGAGTGCTGAGTGGAGATGTCCACGTGGAGTAATTAGGTGATGGAATATGTTGCCCGTGAATTATATATATAAAAAAAATAGTAATAGAGGTTGGAGTGAAGGAGTCTGTTGCTCCATTGGGCCCTCCGCAGCAGCGTCGCATCACAGGAAAACAAAAACCTTGTTGGGCGCAGTGGGCCCCCTCCAGCTGTGGGCCCGAAGCGGTCGCTTCGTTCGCTTCGCCCTAAGGCCGGTGTTCTGACGATTTGTCCTACTTTGTCGAAGTATCCTACCGTAGTTTATTTCGACAGATGTATCTATCGACTGGTGCTACCTTATCGAAACATCCTACCTTTATAATGCATATGGGTAGATTATCTCGATGGGGTAAATAACACTAACTAAACATCCTACCTTCATAATGCATATGGGTACATCAGTAACACATTTCCAAGGACTGAAATATACTGCAAAGCTGACACATTATATACAATATAGTATAGCAAAATAAACAACAACTGTATTACATACAACATTATAAAGTATGTGTAATATTTTCTATTGAACATATTAAGTGAAACTTTTAAGGTCCATAATGCACCTTATTTGAGGGCATTTCAAATAAAACAATAGCACATCATAGGAAGAATAGAAAGGCTTTAATTTACATACATTTGTGAACAATAAAACACTCCAACAACAAAGACCAAAGAACAATACTTATTTATCTATACATTTTTTACAAACATATGCTATTTCAATTTTTCCATTGTATTTTGCACATTCAAAATGTGCCCAGCGACTGCACATATCACACTGCACCTGAAAAATAAAACATAACGATTAGTCTGAACATGGAAACAGTAATAATAGTGACTGATTCAATTAACTATTTCTTCCGATGCGGCCAAGCAAGTGTAGAAGCAGTTAATATGTTACTTGTTAAGTTATATTACTAGACCCCAGGAACAAAATTATGAAGAGTGAAAATAAGCATAGTAGGATATTATATTATTGTGGATGGTATATGTTGAAATATTGTTACCATTTCAATTGTGCTTTTGTTGGGATCATCTTCCAGCTTGGAACAAACCAAGCAATAATCTTCTGCATTGCCTATAATCACAGTTGTTCTCATTAGTATATAAGCTTTAACATCAGTCATTTGATTAATTTTCAGTATTTTGAAAAAGCAATAGTAGTGTTAGGTGTAACATACTGCTGTTATTCAAAATAAGAAAATAATCTTCACTCAATATTTAATTTCCTTTCAATTATTTTATTGCTAGTATGCTAATATTTGCGGCTTCTGACAAAATAATTCATTATTCATAATACATAATAATATAAATTTACACACAGAGCTGTAAATAAACACTCACCGGCAAGTCAACTGGAACCTTTGAGGGGAACACTGCTTCTCTCCCATACAGTAGAAATGGGGAGTGCTTTGTTGTAGTGTGAATTTTGGACCTCAATGAAAAAAGTGTGGCGTTAACAGTTTATTTATTACACACTATGTCAACAAAAGCAACAGATTACTTGGCATAAATGGTATATACACCGTATATGTTACACCAGGGGTAGGCAACGTCGGTCCTGGTGAGCCGCAGTATGTGCAGGTTTTTGTTCCAACCCAGTTCCTTAACGAGAACTCAATTATTGCTGATGAAGCACATATTGCTTAAGTGACATTTTGATGCTTCATTTTAGTGGTCTCGCTTGTTAAGGTCCTCCAACCTTAATTGCTTATTTCAATCTTAAACTGCTGCATTCAGTGTTTTAATTGCTCCTTATTAGCAATAAGATGTAAAAGACAAAGCAGCCAGCAGTTCTCCAGCTAGCTTTTTTCCAATTACATCTGTGTGTGTTCATCATGCACTGTTTGATTTAATAAAACACTTAATAGAAAAATGTGACAGACTGAAAATGATCTGTTTTAGGCTTCATATCATTTGGATGATATCTTTGGAAAGGAAAAAAATCTACGATATAAAAGCCTTACATTGCACAGACTAACAAGCCATAAAATTAAATAAGGTCTGAGATTGGCAATGATTGGTTTCTAATTAAGCAATTGGGTTGGAATGAAAACCTGTAGCCACTGCGGCTCACCAGGACCGACGTTGCCTACCCCTGTGTTACACCCATCCATTTATTGTAAGTCGTAGCATTAAACTTATAACGTTATACCATGTCATCAGTTAAAAATACCTATGCAGTAAACTGTAATAAATGCATTAATGTAGTAAGGCTAAGAAAAGCATACATATTACTGAAATACACTAACACTTACCTCAAACTTCAACACTAGGTAGGACAGATCGACAAGCAGTTGGTAAGCTTCGAGAAAAGTTGCGTAATTTTGGTCTACGCATGCGTAGTATCAGTAAGTAGATCATTTCGATGGGTAGAATGTTTCGTTAGAACACCGGCTCTGAGTTACACTGAACAAATCTGTTAATTTTACAGTGTAAAACTGTTAAATAGTGACGGTAAACAACTGTAAAACGTTAAACGGTAAAGCGCTGTTTCAGTAACACTGAAGTTACAATATTTGCATAAGGACACGCCCCTTTTTACCATATTGTTCCTGGTGACCCGCCTACCTTTGAACAGGAGGGAAAAAATCTTAAACACATTTAGCAGAACTTATTTTTTCCTGCGTGCTGAAGGTTTTTTGAGGTTATGGAAGATGATTTTTGGTGGGTTGTATTCGATAAGCTGGCACACCACAAAAGCAAACTTTACTTCCCCACCGGACAACGTGCCGTAACTTCCTTAAACATTGAATTGTTTACCATCCATCCATTATCCAACCGGCTATATCCTAACTAAAGGGTCACGGGTTCTGCTGGAGCCAATCCCAGCCAACACAGGGTGCAAGGCAGGAAATAAACACCAGGCAGGGCACCAGCCCACCGCAGAGCACACACACTCTCACACCAAGCACACACTAGGGTCAATTTAGGATCACCAATGTACTTAACCTGCATGTCTTTGGACTGTGGGAGGAAACCCACGCTGACACGGGGAGAACGTGCAAACTCCAAGTAGGGAGGACCCGGGAAGTGAACCCAGGTCTCCTAACTGCGCCGCAGCAGGGTTTGATCCTGACAATACTTTCTAATGGTTTATTGATTGCCATATTTAGTGCATGGATTTTTGGTTATGATTAAACAGTCCCTGATGTTGGAATGTGTTGTAAAGAAAAAAGTTATTTACTACAAAGTTATTGTCACCTTATTTATTACGGTAAAATTCTGGCAAACCAGCTGCCAGTTTTTTATCGCAAAAATAACGTTTTTATAGACCTAAAAATACTGTCACCTTTTTTTATGGTAAAATTCTGGCAGCCCCGCTGCCAGTACTTCACCATAAATTTAACATAATTATTTTTTTTACGGTGCAAAATTAATTGGTTTTCCCCAATGCGCACACTGTCCACGACGGGGGTGGGTCACGGTGTGCACGTTTGTTGGGCATTGCCTTGTGCCCGGACTTATTTCTTTTGTAGCTAATTTCATCCGAGCCCCAACTTTGAACTATTTTCCCCTTAACAGAATCGCCCACTGCAGTAATGGGCGTATTAATCACAATGGCCATCCGTCTTAATCACTGAGTTCACAATGACCGCTCCTCTTCCAGCCCCTATTAATCAACTGTTCACTGCCCCCCGGGAGCTCTGACGTGGTCGCTTCTGTAAATCCTGCCGCTGAAGCGCTAATAACGGTTTACTATTACAAGGACACGAAGAGGCGCTGCCGTGCATCCAAAGAAATCCCCTAAGAAAAGCGGCACTGTGTTCTCCACCGGCCGACAAAGCCCAGGTCAGCTTTCTTTGGTTACCTTAAAACGAATCGCCAGCTTAGCGCACTTTTTAAAAAACGTTTTCCTTTTTTCTCTACAGCGTTATTAGATCAGGACAGATATGGCCAGATGCCACACGGACTGTATCGAGAAGCCCGTCTGTGCCGCTTTACAGAAGCTGGGACGGGTGGTCGGCAGACACCCCTGGTGGTTCTTCCTGATTCCCCTTTTCGTTTCGGCAGGGCTCGGCAGCGGCTTTTATTTCCTAAAGCAGGCCGAAGCCAACGACATCGAGGACCAGTTCACTCCAGTTGGCGGACCCGCAAAGGCAGAGAGGCACCTGGTCAGTCAGTATTTCCCCACAAACGAGTCCACTTTCACCCCTCAGAGACTCACCACCGATGGGTCGTTCGCGGCGTTCATTGCTGTAGACCAGAGCGGGAACATCCTGAGTGAAGAAGCGCTTTCGGAGGTCCTGCGGATTGACAGCGTGATACGAAACATCACCGTGTCCGAAAGCGGTCATGCCTTCAACTACATGGACATCTGCGCACAGAAGCACGGGGACTGTGTCCCCAACCCGGTGCTCGAAGCTCTGGGGAACAATGCGAGCAACGCAGAAAGCCTCGTCTTCCAATACCCCATGATGAATACGAAAACTGGACCGGTGTTTCTGGGAATGGCACTTGGTGGAGTGAAAACGGACGATAACGGGACAGTGCTGAGTGCGAAAGCCATCCGAGTGATCTACTATCTGAAGGAGAGCGAGGTGGAGAGGAGTGATGTGTGGCTGAGGGAGTTCATGCGGGTCTTCTGTGGAAATGACAGCGGCTTTGAGATGAAACTGAATCAGGTAAGGCTGCGAGTGCGCGTGCGCGTGAATGGTAGGCTGTATAACCTTCGTGTTTCTTTTAAATCAACAGGTGCGCATTGTAATCATTTTATGTGGTGTTTTGATCAGACTGGAACAAGCACGGCTAGATCGAGAAACCACCCTCTTAAAAAAAAAAAAGAAGGTGCCGGAGTGGTTCTGCAGAGCGATGCCAAAGGGTAACCATTTTTGGCTCCCAAAGAACCCAAAAGTTCCAAAAAGAACATTTATTAATACAGATCCAAAACTGACATAACCGATGATAACAAATTTGTGACATACCAAAGGATCATGATTTTTAAAGGGACTCTTACTGTATACAGTAATACAGGCTATATTCAGGTTTACTTAATCTGTTAGTATCCTGCTAATAGCCAACTATATATACATTAACTATTTCATGGGGTTTTTTGCCTTCATATTGGGAAGTGTTTCAAAGCACAACTTCATACGCAAAGAAACCCTTCCCAAAAAGAAATGGTGCTACAATGAACAATCCATGAAAGAACCATAAAGTACCAAAGAACAGGGATTTTTAAGAGTGTCGGCTATACTTCATTTTCTGACAAGACCTCACCTGTAGAGCGCTGCGTTATTCTGGAGCACATCCTGGCTCTGGTTAGAATTACCATTAAGCATTTGATTTATTATACATTTTAAAGCAGCCCGGAATTAATTATGTTGCCTTACAGCAACAGGTACAATTAGTCAGATGTCGTATCCGCCACAATTTAATTTTAGTCTTTCCCTTCTCATCACTTACAGCTGACCTTGAATGGAGATTCCAAATCGCAGCGTGTGAATGAGTGCCCGGCGATGGGCTGGCATTAGGCCGGGACTGGTTATGGCATATGCAGCATGATAGGCTCCAGCTATTCACCTTTGGATTCACAAAATTAACTGATACTTTTAAATAGATTAAGACTAAATTAAATGTTTGTCTTAAAATCTGTTTTCCTGGTCCAAATTGTCTATTATACAGTGCATTTCCTGTCTATCTATCTATCTATCTATCTATCTATCTATCTATCTATCTATCTATCTATCTGCTTGTCATCCAGGACCGGCTCCTGCCAGCCCCCGCGCACGCGTGCCTACAATTGGACTCAGCCAAATAAACTGCACTGCTCCGCTGAAAATCAAATAAAAACTGGAATGTAACTGGTTATTCCGCGATACACACTGTACTGCTGCTCAATAAATAAAATAAAATAAAATAATGAACTGTGATGTCCTGCGGTGGGCTGGCGCCCTGGCCGGGGTTTGTTTCCTGCCTTGCGCCCTGTGTTGGCCTGGATTGGCTCCAGCGGACCCCCGTGACCATGTGGTTGGGATATAGCGGGTTTGATAATGGATGGATGGATGAATGAACTGTGAACTAGATGTTGGTAATGTATTAAAAATCTGTACTGATTCTCTCAAAATTAAATAAAGAAGTGTAACCTGGTCATCCACAATATACACTGTAGCACATGCTCGGTAAATAAAATAAAATAAAACAATGATCTGTAACTAAACCAGATAATCTGTTATGTGTTATAAAAACTGTACTAGTCCTCTGAAAATTAAGAATATAATTGTAATGTAAATAGTTAATCGGTAATGTAATATACTGTACAGCTTCTCTGTAAATAAAATAAAATAAAATAATTAATAGTAACTTAATTAGATAAACTATATGTAAAATAAAAAAAACTGCACTGATCCTCTGAAAATTAAATATGGAACTGTAATGTTGGTTTATCAGCAATATACACGATCGCTGCTTGGTAATATAATAAAATAACATAAAATAAAATAAAATAAAAGAATGAACTGTAATTAAACTAGATAACCTGTAATATATTATTGAAACTGCACTGGTCCTACTAAAATTATCTAAGTAAATAACTGTAATGTAACTTGTTCATTAAAACAACATAATACACTGCACTATTCCTAAAATAAAAAAAAAATAATGAACTTAAACTGAACTAGATAATTTGTAATATAGTATATTATAATACTGTTTATCTGAAAAATAAATTAAGAACTGTAACTAAACTAGATAATCTGTTAAAGATAATCTGTTCCTCTAATAATTAATTAAATAAAGAACTGTAACAAAACTTGTTAATCAAAAAAACATAATAGACTATACTGCTCCTTTGTAAATAAAAAATAAAATAAAATAATGAGCTATAACTAAACTAGATAATCTGTACCATATTATGATAAACATACTGATCCTCTGAAAATTAAATAAATAAAAAATTGTAACTTGCTACATTTAGCAACTTGCACTGTACCGGTCTTCTGTAAATAAAATTAAAAAGTAAAAATAAAAATCGGCAGTGCGCTCCTCTCGAATTTCTTGTATACTAAGTTTGAGGAAAAGGTCATCAGAGCCAATTCCAGTTGCGCAATATTTCTCAAATATCATATCTCTTTGTTTATCATCATAAGCAATTAATAATATCGCTACACAATCATTTATCTCTATTTATAATCAAACTTTATATTAAAATGATATTTTCGCACTTAGGGAGGTTGAAAACGGTGGAGGAATTTGTTCATAATTAAATATGTATTACCTAGATTACGTGCAGAATAAAATGAGTTATAGTCACCTAAAAACATAGAAAAAGTGTTAGTATTATATAATATTTGTTACAATCAACTGCTATAGGTAAAACTTCATTTAGCTACATTTAATTATAATAATGATGGCGGAAATTAAATCATAAAATTAAATGTATTACCAGGTTGGAAAATGGATGAATGGATGGATGACGGGGACGTAGCAGGTTATTGTTCCCATCCATCCATCCATCCATTTTCCAACCCGCTATACAGGGTCACGGGGGTCTGCTGGAGCCAATCCCAGCCAACACAGGGCTGAAGGCAGGAAACAAACCCCCACTGCAGGGCATGTTCAATGTTCACACGTTATTGTTAAACTGACGATGTATAAATTAAAATGAGTAATAGTTATTGAAAGAATATACGTTATATTGAATACAGTTTTTAATATCGTGTACACATTTATATTTCCATGATAAAAAAAATTTGGATGATTGTTTAAATAAAATACTACTTCCGGTTGCGTAATTTTTCTCAAATTTCATATCTTTTATGCTTTTTATCATTATAAATATCTATACAAAATGTGAATCATTTATCTGTAATTAAAACCACATTCCAGAAAGTATTCAGTTAAAGTACCCCATTCCTTATTGTTGATATAAAGCAGGTGTACAAAATCTCATTGACCAGGTCAAGGCGTTTTCGAGTGATCGTGTTTACACACAGACACACAGATATCATTTCAAAAATGGTATTTTCGGACTCAGGAAGGTCTAAAACGTCAAGATTCATCAAAGTCTCGTGGTCGACGTTTTTCACGATTCCTATATATTCTCTATAGTATGTACAAGAAAGTAAAAGTAGAACTCATTAACTGTAACTAAACTAAATAATCTGTTATATATTATAGAAACTGCACTGGCCCTCTGAAAATTAATGAAAGAGATATAACAAAACTAGTTACTTAAAACAAGATAATACACTGTACGGATTATTTGTAAATAAAATAAACCAGACTGTAGTTTAATGTGTTGTCTGCGTTGCATGACGCTATACTGCTGCTCAACAAATAAAAGACATGAAAATCAAACAAGTGCCGGTTAATGTACAGTTGATTTCGTTCTTTTCTTTAATTCTCCGAGCCGCAGTGCCGAGTGTGCTCTCACATGTTGTAGATAAACTCAGTCTGCCGCCCTTCTTTATTTTATTTTTTTATTTTATTTTTACATTCAGAGGCGCCTCACTGGTGCCGCTGCACATCAGATTAACTCGCTAAATTACAATTCTTCATATTCACCTTACCTTAATTTACGGTAATTTTTCCCATTCGTGGCCCTTCTCCTACCATAACTTAAAAATGAAAGAAAGAAAAATGAGTGTTAAGTGGGCAGAAATGGCAACGAGCAGAGGGTTTCCAAATGTCGGAGGTGTATACTGCAGGATTGAAGGTCTGCAGTTGAAGGGGTGTCTGCTGCGCGCCTTCATGAACCTCTAAGTCAGCGTGTTGTCCCCCCTGACATCACAGTCCATCATTCATTTGTTATTTTCAGCGTGATTCTTCTTGTCATTTGCTGACAGTCAGCCTTTTCTGTTCTTTCTTATTCAGGTTATCCAAACGCTCTGAATTAACACTCCTTCCTGGGGTTTTCATTATTAACGGGTTTATTTATAATATTACAGTAATAAGGAAAACAGCCTCCAACTATAGGTCACGATAATTAAAGGGTCTTCTGCAGGCAAAAACACACTTTCACAAATTTGTGATAAAGTTCTTATTAAATAAAATGAGTTTTGCGGTGAACAATGACAAGCAACTGAAAAAGAAACAGCAGAAATTATTCGAGCAGTGTGTAAAATATAAAAAAATGGTGGAAATGAGAACCATAAATGAGCTTACATTGGGGTTTTCCTCACACAGGTGACAGACATGCACCCAAATGGACTGGTGGTCCCAAACTACCCCAGCATAAGAGTGCCCTGTGAGTGAATGGGTGTCCTTATTGAATTCAGTGCATTGTGTAACCTTGTGTGGAAAAAGAGGGTTTAGAAAATGGAAGGTGGGGGGGCCTGTGGTGGGTTGGCACCCTGCCCAGGATTGGTTCCCTGCCTTGTGCCCTGTGTTGGCTGGGATTGGCTCCAGCAGACCCCCGTGACCCTGTGTTCGGATTCAGCGGGTTGGAAAATGGATGGATGGATGGAGGTGGGGGGGCGGCAAATTTTGTGGTTGGAGAGACTAAATGTGGAGAGAATACCATACTATACCATTTTCCCAATCCCCTGAATCCTAATACAGGGTCATGTCTGCTGGAGCCAGCAAGCACAGGGCGCAAGGCAGGAATAAACCCTGGGCAGGGTGCCAGCCCACCGCAGGGCACACGCACACACCAAGCACACACACTTGGGATGCCAATGCACCTAACCTGCATGTCTTTGGACTGTAGGAGGAAACCTACGCAGACACGGGGAGAACATGCAAACTCCACGCAGGGAGGACCCAGAAGCGAACCCAGATCTCCTTACTGCGAGGCAGCAGCGCTACCCACTGTGCCACTGTGCTGTCAATGGACAGAATATAAAAAAAACATGAAAAAATGGATGGGGAAAGGTGTGTCTCCACATATTTTAACAAATACAACACACTATACAAACAGGCAGTTCTCTTTATTTGCCAAGAGCAACCAATGACACAACTGTTTACATTAACTATGCAAGGCAGGAACAAATCCCCAAGCAGGGCGCCAACCCACCGAATAGCACACACACACACACACACACTCACACACCCACACACCAAGCACACACTAGGGACAATTTAAGATTGCCAATGCACCTAACCTGCATGTCTTTGGACTGCGGGAGGAAACCGGAACACTCATATGTCCCTGTTATATGCCATTTGGTATGGGATACCTAAAAGCAGTGTAATGCTTGAGATATTCCATCTTTTGGAATGACAGAGACACAACAACTGGACAGACACAGATACACAGACACTTACCTTGTGATGGATGGCCGGGGTTCATGCCTGGCTGGGATGTCCCTTCACCACATCTGCCAGGAGGACAAGGGTGGGAAGCCCAATATCTCCCCCTGGATGCGGTGCCTCAGACTCCCCCAGGGCTTCATTAGGGTTGGAGTTCTTTGCAGCTCTGTGGGGTTCCAATCAAGGACCTGGAGCACTTCCGGGTACCCAAAAAAAAGGGAGCCAGCGACCACCAGTCAGCAGCCAGAATCGGGAGGAAGAGGACGAGGTTGCCAGGGAGGAGTGGTGGTGGAAGAAAAAGTGTGTGGACTTGTGGTGTTTTGTTTAAGCACTGTGCTTGGGACTGTGTATTGCCTGTGGGACATGGGGAAGACGTGCGTCTACAGGGGAAGAAAATAAATAGTTTATTTTACATGTGTCGCCTGTGTTCAATCTGTGTCAGGTCAGGCGCTATATAGTGTCCTTTTTACATCCTTTTACAAGTTGTGCTACCTGTCTAAGACAGGTGAATATCTAAGTAATGAACTTAGACCTCAGCATTAATGTTTGCAATGCACCACGTATTGAAATGTATTTTGTAATACATGTAGTAATAAAATGCATTGCATTTGTAATTCCTACAGATGACACAACACAATCATTTGTAGCAATTAAATGCATTACAACACATATTTGTGATGCACCATCTGTTGAAATGACAAATGCAATGCGTGTGTCTCTGATTTTTGCCATTTGGTATGAGTTTCATAATAGCAGTGTTAATGTTTGTGATGCACCATCTGTTGGAATGACAGAATGACAGAGACATAGCAACAGGATGGACACAGACAATTAACCCATTTACTAGTTGTGCTACCCGTCTAAGAAGAGTTGAAATCTAAGTAATCAATGTAGACCTCAAAATTAATGTTTGCAGCGCACCATGCAGTGTATATGTCTTTGTTATTTATCATTTGGTATGGGTTTCATAAAAGCAGTGTTAATGTTTGTGATGCACCATCTGTTGGAAGACAAAGCAACTGGATGTACACACAGACAGTCCCATAGACACTTATACTTTTGTTAAGGAGGACATCATTTTGTTTTTTAGGTCTCTTATTTTACGTCTCTATCAAGACAAGATGAGTTTGAGGCCAACTCCAAGAAAGTGATCCCTCTGTTTTCCATCACCTACTTCCTTGCGATATTCTTTTCAATTGTATCATGTTTAAGGTATGTATTGTGCAAATGTTATCAGGAATGGTATTAAGACCAATTAACACAAAAGTAAGAAAATGGTAAAAATTACACTACAAATTGTTTGAAATGTATAGTATACTGCTTCTAGAAGTGCAGGCGAACAGTGCAAGATTTTATCCAGCATAAAGGAAACAGTGTTATAAACTACCAATAGGGTCGTAGTATCCCTCCGGTGGAACTCTCATTTGTACTTCTGCAGGGTGTATTAGGAGCTGTAGTCCTGCGTGACAGGCCTGGTGGGGACATTGGGTGACGGCAGGGGGAGCTGTAGGGGAACAATCTGCCTACTTTGGGGGATTTCCGCCTGGCCCGGATGTGCTACTGATGTGTAATGACCCTAAAATACTCCCAGGTCCAGCATAAAAGATGCCACCTTGTCTATATCAGGCTGACATCGTTGGGGAGGAGGTGGAGGACACTCCTAGGGTAGTAGAGGAAGGAGATGGAAGGGGACCAGTCATAGCTGTTATAATTGTGCTGGACTGATTTAATTTTGTAAAGGAATTATTGTATTAAACATACATTTATTTTACCTGAAATTGCGTTTGGCTGAGTTGTATGTGGTGTTCAGAGCTCTTGGGCACCCCCTCAGGTGGAGACTCTATCTATCTATCTATCTATCTATCTATCTATCTATCTATCTATCTATCTATCTATCTATCTATCTATCTATCTATCTATCTATCTATCTATCTATCTATCTATCTATCGTCAACGGCGCTATATAGCACCCGACCCGGCACAGACTGAGGCAGAGGCACGTACTTAAACAAAGCACACTTTTATTCTTCTTCAGTTGGGGGGCACGCCTTCCCCGTGTCCCACAAGCCCAACACAGTCCCAAAACACCCACTAACCAGAACACTCTTCTCTTCTCTTCCTTTCTTTACCACCACTCCTCCTCAGGCTTAGTCCTCCTCCTCCCGACTCTGGCTCTCCTGAGTGATGGTGGCTGGCCCTTTTTATACCCCACCTGGAAGCGTTCCAGGTGCTTGGCCACCTGGTCCTAATTGCCCTTCCGGGTGGGGCTGAAGATATGACCAGCCAGGCTGCTGACTCCATGCAGCTCCCCCTGGCGGCCATCCGAGCCCCCAACCAGGCTGTGGAGGACTCCATCTCCCATGGAGCCATGCGCAGGGTTGGGGAATCATTGGCTGCCAGGGAGGCTGCCACCAAGCGTCCTGGGGAAGGTATTGAGGTGACCATGGCTGCTCCCCCGGAACAGATGCAGCATTGGACCCGGCTGTCCATTACACTATCTATCTATCTATCTATCTATCTATCTATCTATCTATCTATCTATCTATCTATCTATCTATCTATCTATCTATCTATCTATCTATCTATCTATCTATCTATCTATCTATCTATCTATCTATCTATCTATCTATCTATCACACCAACCTGTAGTGGACAACATGTACCAGCTAGAGGCCAATACAATGGTGAGATCTGGGGAGGCTTCATTTCAGGGCTGTATGCTCCACATGCCTACTAGATGGCAGCATTACTTGGATGCTTATAGGGAGTGCTGGGAATTGTAGTCCAGGAGCAAAGACCCATTGGAGACTATGGGTGCTGCCAGGGGATTCTGCAGGGAGTTACACTCCTTACTTTATGGGACTTCCGTAAAATTCGAAAGTAATTCAATTCAAGCACATTTTTCATTATTATTTTGAAAAGGCCATATAAGATGCTGTTTTTAAAATTTACATCCATATACATTATATAAATTGAGCGGTACATTTAAGTTGCCCATCTCTACAGCTTGCGCAGCATTTGCTATTTTTCTCTCACACACACTCAGGGTAAACCACATGTTAAAGGAAAGTTCCAGATTTGGCATTACAATAGTGATTCCAAGTGATTCATTACGCACATATCGCTTGACTCCTACATATCTACTGATAGTAAGTACGTAAGATATATCTTTACTACTTTTATATACTGTTTAGTTTACTCAGGGCTGTAAGCCTGAAAGCTGGACTCGACTTCAATGAAACAATTGAAGCCTTTTCATGGACAAAAGCGCGAAGGAAGACATTCTAGTAGGTATTTAAGACGACTTGAAGAAATTCAATGGAAACTTTTTTTGTAGGTGTTAATGTTATGCAATTTCATAAGTAGTCTAGTTTTGAATTAAAATATAATGTGGTTCAAAGATTATAAAGATTGTATTAAGTGCTTATCTGTTTCAAAAATAAACTATTAAAGCATGCATATTGTAATCTTTTTAGTTAGCCAATAAAAGGTGTCATTTTGCTTGGCTTTTCTCTAAATACGTATTAAATAGAAAATTATAAATCAACTTTTTGAGGGTACAGAATTATGTGCTTTGGCCTAGGGCGTAGAAATGTGTAAATCCGGACCTGCATCTTACCCTCAGTTACACCCTTTGACTGTCTCCTATGCGCACATGTGTGACACAGCCTTATACTATAATCATCCATCCATCCATTTTCCAACCCGCTGAATCCAAACACAGGGTCACGGGGGTCTGCTGGAGCCAATCCCAGCCAACACAGGGCACAAGGCAGGAACCAATCCCGGGCAGGGTGCCAACCCACCGCAGGACACACACAAACACACCCACACACCAAGCACACACTAGGGCCAATTTAGAATCTCCAGTCCACCTAACCTGCATGTCTTTGGACTGTGGGAGGAAACCGGAGTCCCCGGAGGAAACCCACGCAGACACGGGGAGAACATGCAAACTCCACGCAGGGAGGACCCGGGAAGCGAACCCGGGTCCCCAGGTCTCCCAACTGCGAGGCAGCAGCGCTACCCACTGCGCCACCGTGCCGCCCACTAAAATCATTTAAATTAATTTTTCCCCTACATCAGGCAACATTCAATACCCCAGAATGACAAAACGAAAAACAGGATTTTAAGAATGTTTGCAAATTTATTAAAAATAAAAAACAGAAATCTGTCGTTGACGTAAGTGTTCAAACCCTTTTCTACGACATTTGAAATTTGGCTCAGGTTTCCATTGATTGTCGTTGAGATGTTTTTACACCGTGTTTGGAGTCAACCTGTGGTCAATTCAGTTGGCTGGACTGATTAAGAAAGACACACAGCTGTCTGTAGAAGGTCCCACAGTTGAGCAGTAGGGACCAGGAGACTAGCCAGGGTTGGGGGAAAGCTGAACAAAGCAAAGCACAGAGATATCATTAATCAAAGACCTGCTCCAGAACACTCTGGACCTCAGAATGGGCTTGAAGGTTCACCTTCCAAAAGGACAAAGCAAAAACAACACAAGAGTGGGCTTAGGGACAACTCTGGGAATTTCCTTGAGTGTACCAGCCAGAGTCCTGAGCTGAATCCAATCAAACATCTCTGGAGAGACTTGAAAATAACTGACAACTGACAGTCTCCATCCAACCTGACTGAGCATGAAAGGATCTACAGAGAAGAATGGTAGGAAATCTTCAAGGTTTGATGTGTCAGACCCAAGAAGACGCCAGGCTGTAATTACCAGCCAAAGGGGCTTCAACGAAGGGTCTGAGGTTATTTCAGTTTTTTATTTTTTAATAAATTTGCAAAAAATTCCCAAATCCTATTTTTGCTTTGCCATTGTGGAGAGAAAAAAAAAATGTAAGTGATTTTAACACAGGACTGCAACATTAACAATGTGAAATTAGTGAAGGGTCTGAATGTTTTTTGGATCCACTTTAGGAGGTATATTGAGATTAGGGTGCAATGAAGCAGTGATGTGCATTTCTTTTGCTGACTCTTACTAATTTAAAAGTTTAAATATTTTCAGGTTTGACTGTGTAAGAAACAAGGCCTGGGTTGCAGCTTTTGGAGTTTTCTCCGCTGGCCTCTCTGTCCTCTCTGGATTTGGTTTGCTCTTATACTGTGGCATGCCTTTTGCGATGACCGTGGCGAATTCTCCATTTCTCATTCTGGGTAAGAATCACACAAGTTTCATATTTATATTTTGTTGACTAAATGAAGAAAAAGTGAAATCATTGTTTGTTGCACTCTAAAAATCAAGCACATCACTCTTGTCATCATACAATTCTCAGTGTTTTGGAAGAGAGTGGATGCAAAGACTAAAACCTTTAAATTTAACTTCGGTAGGGCAGATTTTTAGCAGATGTGGCAAAGTCTATGGAGGATGGACTGGGATAAACTTTTAAGGTCGAGGAGTAGTGGAACATGTTTTAAAAATGCTTTATATATAATGCAGGACAGGTACTAACCTAAATTTGCAATTACAGTCGACCTTTGATATACGACCGGCCTGACATGCGAACAACTTGCTTTACAACCAAAATTTTTGTTTTGAATTACGACCAACATCTTGCGTTACAACCCGAATGCGGTCACGTGTATCCGCTTGTGCGATTGTAAACAAACAGTCGAGAGCGTTCGTAAGCGTCAGTCGGAGCCCAGATACATGTGTTCGTGGACGTAATTTCGGTCAGTGCAGTGATTTATATAATTTATTTCGATAATTGCTAAGGAAGGAAGCGAAGGTAATGAAGGTAAAGAAAGCAATCACAATCGAAACGAAGAAGGAAATTGTGTGGAAATATGAGAGTGGGGCAGCACGGTGGCACAGTGGTAGCGCTGCTGCCTCACAGTTAGGAGACCCGGGTTCGCTTCCCGGGTCCTCTCTGAGTGGAGTTTGCATGTTCTCCCCGTGTCTGCGTGGGTTTCCTCCGGGCGCTCCGGTTTCCTCCCACAGTCCAAAGACATGCAGGTTAGGTGGACTGGCGATTCTAAATTGGCCCTAGTGTGTGCTTGGTGTGTGGGTGTGTTTGTGTGTGCCCTGCAGTGGGTTGGCACCCTACCCGGGATTGGTTCCTGCCTTGTGCCCTGTGTTGGCTGGGATTGGCTCCAGCAGACCCCCGTGACCCTGTGTTCGGATTCAGCGGGTTGGAAAATGGATGGATGGATGGAATATGAGAGTGGCGTTCGTGTGACCGATCTCGCTAATATGTACAGCATGTCGAAATCCACCATCTCGACCATTTTACAAAGAAAAGATTTGTATAAGGAGGCTTCTTCTAAACAATAACCACCTTCCATTTCATTCTCCTCCACATCCCGTCCTGCAGCCCAAAGATGTCAAATTAAATGGTGAGTACAGTATGAAATTGTTGTTTCTGGTAGACTAGGCACTTTTTATAACTTTTTGGTTAGTACATTAGAAAAAGTATTGGTGTTTTTGGTAAATTATGCACATTATACAACCCTTTTCTATTAAAAAAAGTTAAGTAAGTGTTGCTGTGGGTGGTTCGGAACACATTAAGGGCATTAAGGGAAAAATAGTCTTGACTTACAACCAACTTGAGTTACAACCAGCCCTCGCGAACGAATTGAGTTCGTAAGTCAAAGGTCCACTGTAGTGGGAAATTTAATAAACTCCAAAGTGGATTAATAAAGGTTAGAAAAAGAAGCTGCAAAACAAAAAACAGATGAATAAGGCATACAAGATTAATAACTCCGATGTGAATTGTAGGGCATATGAGAACATGAGGACAACTATTAAGAAGGTGAGGTCATCCGAGGGAATAACAGGCTTGCAAAGAACACATTTTTGGGGTGCCAAAGCTGGACATCCCTATTTACAAACACATGATGGTGTAAAAAGGAAACAAAATAGTTTCCACATAAAATAAAGTGGTTGCCATTAATCAAGCCTATCTAGTCTGCCTTGGTGAATTTGTGAAGTACCTTAGCTCTGGTCAATTCATGAAGAAAGGACACCCCCTTCTTGGCAGTTGCATTTTAATAGCTCAGGGCCTGGAAAGTGTGGACTCAGTTGGCCTCACTGTGTGGTTTCTCTGTACTGTGGAGGCAGAAAAACACAAGACAGTTAGTGGCAGTGCCCCCTCTCGGCTCAGGGTGGTATCACATACCTGGGAAGAACTTGAAGGGCGATCCTTATATGCGCATTGTGGCAAGCGGCTGGAGGTGGTACCCAGCCGGGACGCCCAGAAGGACCGGAGGAGGGATCACACCTCCTCCAGACCACGAGGGGGCAACCACCCTGGTGGCTTTGGGGACCACGGGAACAGAGCTTAGAAGCTCAACCCTATTGGGGCCCGTGGTCACCTCCAGGGGGCGCCCAGATACCTGAGGATTCCTGGCACTCAGCACTCCCGCCACACCCAGAAGTGCTGGGGAGGAAGAAGACCAGGGACACCCGGAGTGATTCTGGGTGCACAGCTGGCACTTCCGCCACACCAGGGAGTGCCGGCCGGCGCTCATTGGGAGGCACCTGGAGCACATCCGGGTGATTTTAAAAGGGGCCGCCTCACTCCATTCGATGGCTGGAGTCAGGAGGAAGAAAGACAGAGCTCGGGAGGAGAGGAGTGGAGACGGACCAGAGATGGTGGCATTGGTTGAGAGGCCTGGACTTTGGGGTTAAAGCGGGTTGTGTGCTGTCACTTTGTAAATAGTATGTACAATAAACGTGTGTTGGGTGTTAAGTCGATGGTGTCCGCCTGTCTGTGTCCGGGCTGCTTACCACAGCATGCATGACAAAGGATATTAGGGAGGTTAATAAACAGTTAGAGAGGAATATAGCAGATTAGGTAAAAGATGACCCAAAGAGATTCATTCAGTATTGTAGTAGTAAAAGAACAGTCAAGGAGGAGGTGAAGTGCATCAAGAATAGTAAAGGAGAATTCAAAAATACAGACAGTGAAATAGTGGATGCTCTAAACATGCATTTTCTGAGGTCTTCACATGTGAGGAAGTGGACAACCTGCCAGAGGTAAAAGGGACTACTAAGGAGAAGCTGAGTGATTTGGAAATAGTAGAGGGATGTTATGGTGTATAAAATCTGTACATTTTGGTTTAATTTTCCATTATATTTTGGTCAAGATAAAACAACAGATGAACTACAATTAAGACAAATCAAAGCAGGTTTTCTTACACCTCACTTTCAAACAGCTGTTTCCAACATTGAAAGGAAGACATTCTGATGGCTCATTTACTTTATAACCTGGGAAAGGAAGCCTGAGTTGATACCTTAGGCTATTGATTACTTTATGGATGGACATCTGGGACAGCAATTGGGTTTATGGCCCGGGAAAGGGAAACTGAGGCAATATCAAAGAACTTTATTATCTGGGAAAGAGTTTGAGCAAAATTCATCAATCACATTGACAGCCAGCCAATCAGGTGCATGTGCTGTGAAACCAAGGCATGACATTTCATAATAAATATGCCTTGGTTTGGAAGAAGCAAAAGGAGGAGAAGAAGCAAAGAGAAGAAGAGGAACAGATGAAGACGGCACTGGTCGTCAGAAAGGCATCATGAACTTCGATTGCTAAACCAAACGCCTCCCGGGGACATTCATCCTTGTCATCTGTAACTTTTTCGTAAGCTTTTCCTAAAGACTATATATATTCAGACTTTCCTATCAGTACCTATTTTCTATTATTCTTTGTTCCAGTGGTATTATTATTATTCTTGTAATAAATACCCTGCTACTTTTAACTTTCTATGATTTGTCTTAATGTCTAGAGTGATTGAATTAATAAGTTAGATTTCTTTGAGTACCTGTTGTAGCCAGATTTTTTGCCATTATTTCCGTGCTGCGAGGTTTATAAGGCTGAGAGTGAGGGCGCCACTCAAAAGAAGGGACAGTACGAGGAAGAAGAAGGTATTCTTGGCTGATAAATGGCCGATAGTCAAGAGTGCTGAGTCTTTGTATGTTTAAATGTATTCTTGTGGACCAAAAGTAATATTTAGGTCTGAGATATCACTAAAACATTGTATGTTGTTCGTGCCGATAATAAGTAAGTCTCTTGAAGTGCTGAGTGACAGGCTGATGTGTGGTATAAAGTGCAAAGGGTTAATCAGCGTGTGTGTGTCATTCATGGGGCACTGTTGTGGTTAGGGTCTGTGTGTGTGTGTTATCTATGTGTGTGTGTTCATTTTAAAGTGCAAAAGTAGACCAACCCGATAACGAACCTGACGAGAACATTTACCCTTAGGAAAACAGGTAAAGGGTAAGTAGAGGGAAATACTACGATAATACAAGGGAGAAGTGCTGTTCTGATTAAATAGGCTGCAATCAAACAAATCCCCAGGACCAGATAATATTTATCCTTGAGTTCTTAAGGTGGTCAGCGAGTACATATATAAACCCTTGATACATATTTGTAGAAAGTCGCTACTCCCTGGAGTATTTCTGAAGGACTGGGAAATGGCAAATATCCCATTATATGAAAAGGGTGATCAGGTAGATCCATGCAACTATAGGCCGGTAAGCTTAATATGGATCACAAGTAAATTAATTGAAGGAATTATTAAGAAAAAGATTGAGCAACACATGGCAAGAACAGGAGTTTTACTGATGTGTCAGAATGGGTTAAGAAGAGGGACGTTGTGTTTTACTAACAAGCTGGACTTCTATGAGGAAGCAACAAAAGGATATGATAGATAGATCTATCTATCTATCTATCTATCTATCTATCTATCTATCTATCTATCTATCTATCTATCTATCTATCTATCTATCTATCTATCTATCTATCTATCTATCTATCTAAGTGGAGTATATGATATTATTTATCTTGACTTTCAGAAAACATTTGATAAAGTGTCACATGAGAGGTTGGGCATCAAACTAAAAGAAGTGGGAGTTCAGGGTGTACTGTGTAGATGGGTGCAGAATTGGCTCAAATACACAAAGCAGGTGGTGATGGTGCGAGGAACCTCATCAGAATTATCTGGCATTAAAAGTGGTGTCCCATAGGGGCCAGTGCTACGGCCGCTGCTGTTTTTAATATACATATAACAAATGATTTGGATAGGAATATAAGTAACAAGCTGTTTAAGTTTGCAGATGTTACCAAGATAGATGAATTTGCAGATAATCTGGAATCTGTTGAATCATTACAGAGGGATCTGGATAGAATACAGGCCTGGGCAGATATGTGGCAGATAAAATTTAATGACAGTAAATGTAAAATATTACACATAGAAAGTAAAAATGTTAGATTTGAAAACACAATGGGAGGTCTGAAAATGAAAAGTACATCTTATGAGAAGGACTTAGAAGTCATTATGAAGTTGAAACTATCAACTGTCAGAGTGTTCAGAAGCCATTAAGAAGGTATCACAAAAAGCAGACACAAGAGTCATAAAACGTTTTGGGGCAGTGACCCGTGTAATATTCCCTGACTGCAAATGGAGTAATTGCTAGCACCAATGTGCTCAGAACGAAGTCCAAAACAGAACTGATTAGGTTAGTCAAATATGGAGGCTTTAAAGGCCAGAAAAGGAAGTGAAGTCATCGAGGGTGGAAGCGGAAGGGTCCTCTTCCACAGGTTCACACCCAGACGTGACATCATCAAAAGGGCCAGAACCAGAAGTCTCTTTGGTCATGGGTTCTTCACCGGAAGTGATGTTATTCTGTCCGGAAACGGAAGTGGCGTCATCAAGATTGGAAAACAGAAGTGACGTCATCAGGGCCAATTTCCCGTGAACGGTCTGAAGGAAAGTGAGAAACAAGGTTACTGCTCTCCGCCACCCCCTTGGTCTGGCGTGGAATTACTGTCATTTAGACCCTTTAGCTGCCTCCCATGTGCACGTGTGTGACAAAGGTTAACAGAATGTTAGGTTATATAGCACCCTGATGTGTAGAGTACAAAGTTCAAGGACCTCCAAATGCACTCCATGACCCCCAAATCCACATAAAAATATATAATTTTTATTTTTTTATGATAATAATTAATAATAATTTTTAATAATTTTTTGCATTTATATAGCGCTTTTCTCACTACTCAAAGCGCTTAGCAATTGTAGGTTAAGGGCCTTGCTTAAGGGCCCAACAGAGCAGAGTCCCTTTTGGCATTGATGTTTAAAAATAAAAAAAATGATGTTTAAATACATACAGCCTTTTTAAACAGAGTTTATTTTATCTTTAGAAAAGTAGCCTAGTTAACTTTAAGGCTGATGTGAAAATGAAAAAAGTCAGGAAAAACACTGGAAGCCAAAGAAACCAAAATAAATCATCAGTTCAGTGTAGTTTATCTGATTCTGGTTCAACACTTTCGAGTTTGAAAGATTTTCTTTCAGAAGCCAGATTGGTATTTTAAATGAAAAATTACAAGCCCGGGCAGCACGGTGGCGAAGTGGGTAGCGCTGCTGCCTCACAGTTGGGAGATCTGGGGACCTGGGTTCGCTTCCTGGGTCCTCCCTGCGTGGAGTTTGCATGTTCTCCCCGTGTCTGTGTGGGTTTGCTCCGGGCACTCCGGTTTCCTCCCACAGTCCAAAGACATGCAGGTTAGGTGGATTGGCGATTCTAAATTGGCTTGGTGTGTGGGTGTGTTTGTGTGTGTCCTGTGGTGGGTTGGCACCCTGCCCGGGATTGGTTCCTGCCTTGTGCCCTGTGTTGGCTGGGATTGGCTCCAGCAGACCTCCGTGACCCTGTGTTCGGATTCAGCGGGTTGGAAAATGGATGGATGGAAATTACAAGCCCTATGTAGGATGAAATTGATGGGACTTTATGTTTTCTGTGGATTCCTGCACATGTTGGTTAGGGTGGGAATGAGCAAATACTGCAGATATCTTGGCAAAAAAAAGCAACAAAAAGGGTGGAAGTGGATATGCATCTACACCATGGTAAAGGAGAAATGAAAAGCATAATCAAAACTAGAATTAGAAGAATATGGAAGAGAAGAAGACAGGGAGACATTCAGAAAGAAGTGGGATGGTCGGAAACTGCAAGGAAGAACAGAAGGGAGGAGGTGATATCATTAAGATTAAGGTCTGAGCACACAAGATTGAATACAAATTTGTATTTATTTAAGACACATATTGATGGGAAATGTGTGTATTGTTCTTGACTAAGGAACAGTCAAACATCTACTAGCAGGGTGTCCATGATCTACTCATGAGAGAGAATGTTGGTCTTTACTGTTGGAAAGGAACAAATTACAATTTCATATTAGTAGTATTCTTCATGAGGGTTCTCGTGATTATGGGTTTAAATATCTAATACAGTGTCTCTGTGGTTTGTGTGCGCTGGTGTTGGTGAGATCTCCTCTTATTGTTTATTCTTAGTTTTTGGATTTTTTTCTGGCTTTTACACATTTCTGCTCTGGTTAAGGATTCTGATTTCTGTTTAGTGCTTTAGGACTTGATTGCTTTTTGTAGCCTTGTTTGGCTCTGTTGCACATTTGTTCTATGTTTCCTCTTTTTTACAGTAAATCTTTTTAACTATAAAGATTCTTTGTTTGCTCTTTCATCCCCAGAGGAGGTTTATGGTCACCCTCCCTATGGTGAGGTTGGGAATATATTTTATTAACATTACTTATACTTTTGAACTTTTGAAGTCAAAGTCCTTAAGGCCTGGTGTAGGCTGAAGCCAGCCATTGAAGTAGGCAGTCAGGCTATCTGGGAATGGGCCTCGTCTGGGCAAACAAGTAGTGAATCCAGCCTGCTTTTTGTCTCTTTTTTGGAGGCCTAACGCATGTTTGCCATGTCTGTGCTGCTGCAACACAACACAAGTAAGTTCTTCAGCACTGGTCCTCTTAAAAGGCAACTACAATAGTTTACACATTATATTCATCAGTTTTGAGGTTTAATATGTTTGTCACGTCAATGCACATTATAACAATGCCTTGGTGATAAGAATGACCATTTAGCTGGTTTGGCTGCATTTCTCTAGTTCATGGGTATCAAACTCCAGTCCATAGTGGCTGCAGGTTTTCATTCTAACCATCTTCTTAATTACTGACCAGTTTTTGCTGCTAATTAACTTCTTTTGCCTTAATTTTAGTTAACTTGACTCAGGCCCCTTAGTTGTTTCTTGCCAAACAATAGTGAGACACAACAACAGTGAGGCACAAAACAAGCCGCCACATAGACCAGCTCACCTGTGCCCACCACACAATATCTGAAAATAAAGAAAGTTGAGGTCTCTGTAAGGCTGATCTCTCAGATCAGCAAAACATTTTGACGGTGTTTTTAGAAAAAACAGAAAATCAACAGTTTTGGAAATGTCTGCTGTGGCAGAATAATTAATTATTTGCTAACGAATTTAATTAACAGCAAGAATCAGCTTCTCATTAAGAAAGTGACTGGAGTGAAATTTAGCTGGTCATCTGTTGGCTTGTTTCACATCTCATTTCTGTTTGACTGTCATTTAAAGAAGAAAAGAATCAATTCAGAGCACTGAAAACTTAAAAATGGCTATAAAAATGAAGGGAAAAAGAATTTCATTAGCAGTAAAAACTGGTCACTGATTAGGAAAGGGGTTAGAATGAAAACCTGCAGCCACTGCGGCCCACCAGGCCTGGAGTTTGACACCCCTGCTCTAGTTGATCAACTATGTCATCATTTCCCACTTTCTTCAAAATGTTGCATATGAATTGGTCAGTTTTACTGTAAACATACACAAGTTCTGCTGTCACGTTTTCTTTTATAAACCAGTAAACCCCGATTCTCTAAAGAATCGCAAATCTAAGAATGGCAATTACTGTCTGTTTCTTCCAATCTATGTAGGGATGTAAGCTCATGGAGGGTGGGAGCGTCCTGGGAAAGTTCTCATTTAATGAAAGAAATATATTTGTAGTAAAGCTGTTTCCTTTTGGAGCCATGACATGTTAAAAACTAACAACAATCTACATAGTGACGAAATACGTTTAGACAACACGTTGTTTGGAGGCTCACTTGAGCACCTAAATGCATAGCTTTGCTAGCTTAGCCTGGCTTAGCTAAAGTAACGATTATACAACAGGAGTTTCTAACGGCCATATATAACCAAAACAATTGTTCAGCCTTACCTATGAAATGTAATCCCCAGGGATTTGGTTTTGGTGCGTACAGCGGTTTGTACAATCCCAAGCAGCACATTATTCATTACTTCACTGTGAGCCTGCGTCCGTACATATCTACAACCGCTTTACGTCATGTTTAGTTTACAGGTTGTGTTGTGTTGTTTGGGCGCCACTTACTGACTTTGGGAAGACGCTGGGTGTGACTGTTGGGCACTGTGCGAGTGCACGTGCGCTTTTGACACGGATTGCATCCGGCGTCCGTGTATATATACAACCTACCTACTGAGTCTGGGAAGCCGCTGGGTTTGACTTTAGGGCACTGAGTAGCAGTGCGCGTGTGCCTTGATGCGTCCGTGCGCCCGTGAGCCTGCGTCCGTACACCTTCGGTTAGTAATATGGATACGGACTTTTACGTGGAAAATTGCATACAGTATGTATATTTCAGGTCTCTTTGTGTGCATATGCAAGTTTTATAAATGTGACCCCAGGAAATGAGCGGAGATGAGGTTTAAAGCCACATTTTAGCAGCGAGTCAATGGAGTGTAGATTAAGATGGATGTGGTAAAACGAGCACCGGGTGTTTTAATTGTGATCATTTGTTTAGTGGTTTTATTAGTTTTAAGGCAACCTTTCTTATGCCTGTGTAAATGTGCACTGGTCTAATTAGATCATTACTGGCCAAGCAGCAGCAGCACAGTATTCAGTAGGCAATGGCTACAGGATGAATCAGATACAATAAAGGAATGGGTTAGCGCAAGAGAAGGGTTGTGTTTTATTTTGAGAAGGAAACTTATTGCTGGGCGGCACGGTGGCGCAGTGGGTAGCGCTGCTGCCTCGCAGTTGGGAGATCTGAGGACCTGGGTTCGATTCCCGGGTCCTCCCTGCGTGGAGTTTGCATGTTCTCCCCGTGTCTGCGTGGGTTTCCTCCCACAGTCCAAAGACATGCAGGTTAGCTGGATTGGCGATTCTAAATTGGCCCTAGTGTGTGCTTGGTGTGTGTGTTTGTGTGTGTCCTGCGGTGGGTTGGCACCCTGCCCAGGATTGTTTCCTGCCTTGTGCCCTGTGTTGGCTGGGATTGGCTCCAGCAGACCCCCGTGACCCTGTGTTCGGATTCAGCGGGTTGGAAAATGGATGGATGGAACTTATTGCTGGTGGGAGAGGTAATATAGAAGAAGGAGAGGGCAGCATCACTTAAGCTGAGCATCTGTTAAAGAGCCGGACGGAGTGCTATGAAGGCTCTGTGAAGTGGCTGCAGCTGAAGAGAAAGAGGGGGAGAGAACCAGGAGTTAATCAGAGGAGGGAGGCTAATAATAATAATAATAATGCATTTTATTTATAGGGGCACTTTACATTAGCAGTAAATCTCAAAGTGCAACATAAAAAGTTTAAACAAAGACAAGGCAAGATAAAAACAGAGATAAAACAACAATAATTCTAGCATTCTTGTTAATATGCTTTCCTAAATAGAAAAGTCTTTAGCTGTTTTTTAAAACAGCCCACAATCTGCTGTGTTCTCAGGCTCTCTGGTAGGACATTCCAGAGCCGTGGAGCAGCGGCCGCACAGGCTCGGTCACCCATTGTATGAAGTTTGGCCACAGGGGGGCGAAGGCGGTAGGTGTTTATAAAACTGAGGTTTCTTGTAGTGGATTGTAATACAGTATAAGGAGTTCTTGAAGATATTGTGGAGCATTTCCATGGATACACTGGTGAGTGAGCAGACAGAGTTTGTATTTGATACAGAGATGGATAAGGAGCCAATGAAGTAACCGAAGGATTGGTGAGATATGTTCATATTTCCGCACCCTCATTAGGATTCTTGCAGCACTATTTTGAATTTGTTGGAGCTTTTGAAGGCTCTTGTTGGGTATCCCGATGAGGAGTGCATTACAATAATCCAGTCTGGAGGAGACAAAGGCATGAACCAGCTTTTCAACATCACAGAGGGAGAGGTAGGGATGGAGTTTGGCTATGTTTCGAAGATGAAGGAGTGCAATTTTACAAAGGTGATGGACATGTGTATCAAATGACAGATGGGAGTCTAACTTGACACCCAGATTTGTAACAGAAGGGGAGAGGGTAATGGTACGGTCAGAAAAGGAAATACATTTTACAGAGGAACGAAGTTGATGGGGGGGTACCAATTAAAAGAGCTTCAGTTTTGGTGCTATTCAGCTTGAGGAGGTTCTTGGACATCCAGGCCACAATGTCATCCAAGCAGGAGGAAAGGGTTGATGGAGGTGTAAGAGAAGTCGAATCCAGTCTCACATAGAGCTGCGTATAGGCTCAAGATGTGGCAGCATTTGGTGAAGGACAAGATGCCCTGGGAGCTGTGGCAACCATTAGTGGCAGTGGTTTGGATCTACTGCATGTAGTGGATTGGAGATGCACAGGATGAGAACTTGAAGTTTTCCCATTGTCCCGTTGAGGACAAAAAGAGAATTCGGAGGACATAATAGTTTTACTTCTCCACTTTAGAATTTTTATTTATTTATTGAATCTATAACTTTGCACTACAACGACCCTGGTTACTTTTATGGCATGGATGTTCTTTAAAATTATTCTTTGATTTATTTACTGTACCATTTTTGCACTTCAGTTTCCTGTTTTAAAAGAAAGACATTCTTCTGATTCTGCACTTGTGGTCCATCCTCGATTATGACTTCTGATGTCCCTGGGTAAATGAAGGAGCCTATAGCTGTGGGTCTGAAGAGGAATCAAACACTCAGTTGACGAATGTCTTGAATCTCATACTGTAGCCTGCAAACCCAGTCCAACCAGACACCACACCACAATGTTTGAATACTCTTGATAATGATTTAAAATATTCTCCTTTTGAAATTGTCTTCCAGGTATCGGAGTGGATGATATGTTCATTATGATTGCTTGTTGGCAGCAAACGAAAGTTCAAGACTCTGTGGAAGATCGCTTAGCAGAGACATACAAAGAGGCCGCCGTCTCCATCACCATCACCACACTGACTGACGTTTTGGCCTTCTACATTGGCATCATGACTCCCTTCCGATCAGTGCAGTCCTTCTGCCTTTACACTGGCACCACCGTTCTCTTTTGCTACTTATTCAACATTACTTTCTTTGGGGCGGTTTTAGCTCTAAATGGTAAAAGAGAGGAGAGTAACAGACATTGGCTCCTTTGTATGAAGGTACCAAAACAGTCCCCAGCAGAGTGCTCTAAAGCATACAGCCTCTGCTGTGTAGGGGGTTCATATGACCCATCTACTGGTGCAGAGACTGAACACCCAATGAACCTCTTCTTCAAGAAGTGCTATGGTCCTTTTCTGACAAATGCCTGGACCAAATTTTTTGTGGTGCTCTTGTATGCTGGGTACCTAGCAGCCAGTATTTATGGATGTTTCCAGATAAAGGAAGGAATAGATCTTAGAAATCTGGCTTTTGACAAATCCTATATAGTCAGATATTATGACCACGAAGGAGCATACTTTTCAGAACACGGTCCAAATGTAATGGTTGTAATCCCAGAGGAAGTTGCCTACTGGAATATAACCATTCGCGAAGATATTGATAACTGCATTGGCCAATTTAAAAACCTTTCGTATATTGATCAAAATCTTTCTGTATCCTGGCTTCAGTTTTATGAACATTTTGCACAAAAGGCCAACATTAATATAAATAGCCAAACGTCATTCATCGATAATTTACCTATATTTTTTAGGAATTTTCCAGATTTCAAGCAAGATGTTAATCTTTCAGGGGATGTTATCAATGCTTCTCGTTTTTTCATTCAGACAGTAAACATCAACAATGCAGTTGCTGAAAAGAATATGCTGACTGAGCTGAGAGAGATGGCAGAAAGCTGTATTGTTCCCCTTGTAGTGTATCACCCGGCCTTCATCTACTTTGACCAGTACTTAGTCATTATTAATAATACTATCCAGAACATTGCAGTGGCCACTGCGGTAATGCTGCTGATCTCACTTCTGTTGATTCCAAATCCACTTTGTTGTCTGTGGGTGACATTTGCTATTGCATCTGTCATTGTAGGTGTGTCAGGATTCATGGCATTCTGGGATGTGAACCTAGACTCCATCTCCATGATCAATTTGGTCATCTGCATTGGCTTCTCTGTCGATTTCTCTGCTCACATCTCCTATGCCTATGTGTCCAACAAGAAACCAAAAGTCAATGATAAAGCAATTGATGCTCTCTATATCCTCGGCTACCCCATTGTACAGGGAGCCATCTCGACAATTCTGGGGGTTGCGGTATTAGCTGCTGCAGAAAGCTACATTTTCAGAACATTTTTTAAAATTATGTTCTTAGTCATTGGTTTTGGCGCTTTCCATGGCCTCGCTTTTATTCCAGTGTTTCTCACATTCTTTGGCTTGTGTGGCAAACCCAGTGAATTAAATTGTGAAGAAAAAAGTCGAGCTGAGTTTCAGTGCAGACCCAACATGGAGTTATACAACAGAAATATGGTCCAGTTTAACAACAGTAACGCATCCCTTCGCCACCTTAACAGAACTAAGATGGATCCTGACTGCCCCTAAGAAGATTGGAAGGTTTTCTGTTTTTGAAGCTTGTTCTTGAAGATTTACTCCCAGCTATCGAAAAGAAGCCATTTCTCTAAGCTGGATGAACCTGCTTGTTTGATAGTAATATGCTTATTTATTGTAAAATTAAGTCAGCTTTTCGGAGGGAATACTTCAGTCCATTTCTTGAGTTGTTTGTAACCCTGCGCACATTTCCATTTGTTACGATACATCCAGGACGTACTTTAGGGACTTTCAAAACTCGACTTGATGTTTTTCTGGAAGAAATAAGTGGATAGGACTGGCGAGCTTTGTTGGGCTGAATGGCATGTTCTCGTCTTGACTGTTCTAATGTACTTACACAAGACGCTTCACAAACAAGAAGAAACCATTCGGTTCACTTGTCTCTCATTTGTTCATCTAATAGCTGAGCTGTCCCCAGTGTCTTATCCAGATTCTTCTTAAAGGTTGTTCAGGTTTCTGCTTCAACTCTGTGTGTTGGTAGTTTGTTCCAGTGTCCTGCGGCGGCTCTTTGAGTATGGAAGTGCTTCCTTACATCAGTTTTCAATACACTTCCCCTTAATTTCCACACAGACAGAATGTTGTAGCCCCCAGGTACTATTCAGTAATTTCCTATAGGGTTATATTCAGGGCATCGCTTTTTATCTTGGAACTTTTATTGTAATCCTCCTCCATTTTTATGTAAAAAAGTCAAACTGCCATCAACAAACATGGAAGTTTCAACTGGTGTTTGAAAAGGTTTGTTAATGGCAGAGTCTCACCAAAAGTGATTAACTGGCAGAGTCTCACCAAAAGTAATTTGTTTTCATTGCTATCTAAAACTGAAACACCTTTAACAAAAACATTCAGAAATCTTAACAAGTTCCTAGACCCCATTTAACACTTAGTGCTGTATTTCTGGTATACAAAGGAATAGTAAGCAGACAGCGCACAGTAAGTCGCTTTGGATAAAAGAGCCAGCCAAGAAAATAAATATAAATGTATACTTGCCCCCTGCTCACTTCGCTTGCACTACATGCCAGCCATTCCACATCTCTGCCTCTCGCGTTGTGAACAGGGGGGCTGAATGCATGCTAAGGAGATGCGGTCGCTCCTTCGAAGCCCCCTCTTAAATGGTGAAACAATGGGAAACAAATACATTTTTTTTACCTCCTCTTTGCTCGATCAGCTGGCTTCCTGCTGCTGCTGCTGCTTGTGCCGTGCTGCGTGATCTGAATGTCTCACAGCGCATCAAACATTTAAAAGCCTGTACATTAGCTGTCCTCCTTGTCTCGCGGGACGTTAAAGTGTCTCCGAGAAAATCACATCTCGACCCAAGATTTTTTTGTATAATAGAGAGACATAAATAAATCTACTCTTTCTATATAAGGAGTTTAGTGAAATCGTGTACCATTTTCATGTGAAGTTTTCATGCAATGCTCATTTTTCTTCAAAACCATACATCATATAGTATACATCTGTATATATCATTGTTCATTAGGAGAATACAACAATGAAACTCTCACATCAATACAAACAATTTAACACACATTTGTCAAACAAAATGCCTTATATACATCCACTCCGCTAAGAACAGTAGTAGTTCAGTTGTGTGTTAGCAGTCGACAAATAAAGCCAATGTAATGGCACACTAGTGCAAGTTATAACACTGCATAAGCATTCAATTGCCAGCTGGTGATGACTGGTGATCATGCAGGAGATGTCGTACTTCTTCTGCGTATTACGTTAGATACTGGCAAAACTTCAGCAAGTAGATTACAATTCATGTTACACAGACACACAATTTCCAATAGTTTTAGCATTTGCTATATCTATGAATAAATTTCAAGGCCAGAGTTTTGACCGTGTTGGTATATACCAGTGGACCGATAGTGAGAGAAATGAGCTATTGGGTGGGTGGGTTGAATTGCCATAGGCAGCCAGTGGGGCACGAAGTAAGTACATTTAAACAATACATAAGCAAAAAAAAAATAAAAAGTTACATTGTTACTGAGTTGTATGCTAGTAGTTCTGTTGATTTTGCTATTACAAAAATAATAAAGATTTTTTTTTGTTTGTAAAATATTAGGCATGCAAATTAATATTACTGGCCATGAAAAAGATAATTAAAAAGAAATAAAATTTAGAAAGGTGTCTAAAAATTAAAACTATAATAGAATACAAACATATTGAAATTTCCCACAAAAATAGATTTCGAGAATTGGAACAGAAAAGGGCATTGAATTCAGTACATTGACTTGAATAGCTTACAAAAATGAAACACATCGCAATATTGCCAAAAACATATGGATATATCTTTCAATATAATGACACATATATGTAATTCAAACATATATTTTTAAGATTATATCTATAATACAAGGAAACATATATTTCCCTTGATATATTGTGTCACGTATGGGTGTCTGAAGATCACCTTCCAGGTTAGGATAAGGTATGCAAGGCCCCGCTGGGGCAAAAGAGGGTGCCACTGCTAACTTTGTCATCTCTTTTCTCCTCTCTAGCTCAGTGTAGCTGCCCATTGAGGGCACCTAAGCCACCATGCCCATGGTCACAAAGACCTCGCTACTTCCGGTCGGGACAGTATATATTTGGGAGATTCTGGAAGATGGTATTTCAGTCTGAGGATCATAGTTCCCGCTTATTAGATAGATAGATAGATAGATAGATAGATAGATAGATAGATAGATAGATAGATAGATAGATAGATAGATAGATAGATAGATAGATAGATAGATAGATAGATAGATAGATAGATAGATACTTTATTAATCCCAAGGGGAAATTCACAATTTATTAGAGAAGCCACAGAGTCTGCAAAGGCAATTATCACTCCCGATTTCTGTTGCACCGCCACATGCAGTGAACAAGATGACGTGGTTGGCACCCCAACTATTCTTTGGGTCTAGCTCCTATGCCTTATTCCACCCTAACAATTGTAACAATCATATTTCCAAATGAGAGTTAGACATGCAATATACTGTATGTCCAGACCCAAGGCAGACCACTCATGTCTTATCATTTTAGCTAGAAAATGCTAACATATTCTTACCAGTAATTTAACTTATTTTAAACTCCCTAAGAGTAATTGAAATAATAATTCTTTACATTTATATAGTGCTTTTTTCACTACTCAAAGCACTCTCCACACAGGGAGGACCCGGGAAGCAAACCCACAATCTCCTTACTGCAAAGCAGCAGCACTACCACAGTGCCACCTGTGAGGAAAAGGTGAAATAGGTCACATATCCAACATTTATAGGTCACAAGTTACAACCTTATTACTTACTTGTACTCAGTTAATAACATTGGACAATAAATCAATTTGATTATAATAACCCCGAGGTGGCACAGAGCCTCAAGGTTTTGGCCTCTTGAGTTTGAGTCCTGATCCTGGTTGTTGTCAGGGTGCAGTCTGCACATTCTACCCTTGTCATGTGTGCTTTTCTTCCACGTTATCAATGGGGTGCTAGTTCGGTTAACTGGCAACTCAAAAACTGACCCCTGCATGGTTGTGTATTTGTGCAGTATGTGCAATAAACTGGCATCCTGTCCATTTCAGTCCTGCTTTGCACTCCATACTTCCAGATAGGCTCCAGCCTCCTGCAGCCTGAATGGGATTAAGCCAGTAGGAGAATGTTACTTTTTTCTTTGGAAATAGAACCTATTAAAAATAATTCAGTAACACGTGGATAACACTGATTGCAAGGTGTCAATGGTACCTCACATTCATATTTATTAAGGAATAAGCTACATCATTGTGCATTGCTTTAAATTGGGCATGTAGTTGGAAAAAGGTTATTTTAAAATATAAACCAGCTGGCTGGAATGAGTAAACGAGTAGCACAAAAAGGTAAAGGAATATCATTGGCACTTTGTCAACTCTGAGCATCAGAAACTGTCAGGTCATTTAACTGAATTTATCTTTAAGTTCAGTGTTTAAGAAAACGTCTCAGGGGTTAGAATGGTTGACGGATACAGCAACATATTAAATAATGTAACAGCTGTTTTACGTAAAATTTCGTTAAACAGAAGAGGTCAGTATACCAAAGTGATGAATACTTCAGTAAGAGGTGTATGATTTTTGTGTCCTTGATAGTAAATGTGTGTCAAGGTAGTTGGCTTAGTTTATTTTTTTGTATGCGATTTGTGTTACAAATATATATATATATATATATAACTCAATATTAATTTTTTATTACAGATTGAATCTCCAGCAACTGCACATTTGTTCCGCTGGTATAATAATATGACAACATCATGGTATAAATACTGTACAGTATATTTAAGTCTGAATGAAATCTTATTGTGTGGTGCTCCAGCCTTTTGTACGGTTGATATTCAGGTGGTCACCCAGGGCCGTCTTAACGTATGGGCATATTGGGCACTGGCCGGGCTGCCCCAGCAGCATAGGGAGCCCACAATATTTCTGATACCTATGTGTGTTTCTGTTTTGCTATCAAAACAGGGGCCCAAGCACACTACTTTGCCCAGAGCCCTATGATGCTGTTAAGACAGCCCTGAGGTCACATATTAGTATATTGTTAAGAAAATTATATGTCTCTGTTTTAAGCACTGATATACTTAAGAAATATTAAATTGATGTGTGTTTTTTTCAGATTTGAATAAAAAAATGCTTTAGCGTCAAAATAGAATTGACTCTTGTTTTGAAGGTTTGGAGTTTCAGTTTCTAACTTTAACTTACATTGGATTTGGACTGAATTCAGTCCCTTTTGATATTTACACATTTTTAGCTATGTTCGCATATTATATAAGAAGCCCCTATTTTGATACCCCATGTCTGTCTCTCCACATGAAACAACTCACCTCTCTCTCCCTAAGTGGATTAACTTTGTTGAAATGTGGCAAGCGTATTCTCGAAGGAAATTATTTGTCGAGGAGATAATCTCGAACGGATCGCTCTGTACACCGTTTTAAAATTTCAAAATCTCCCCTTGAAAAGCATTAGTGAATCTGTGAGCTCGTCCATCTGAAAAGACAGAAACGTTCTGTGCGACTTCAACTACAAGTGAGTTCACTGTTTAACCTCAACAGCGGTTACACCAACTTGCATATCATTTTCACCTCCAATGGCCGCAGACTGCGTGCGCCATAGACATATATAGATAGACTCCACATTCACTGTGTTGGCCAGTCGACACGATACGTCAGCGCGTACGCCATATTGCGAGTGGCAAATGTGCCACTTAAACTAATACAGATAAATGTGGAAACCGGGTTTTCTGATGAAAAAATAATAACGTTTAAAACAGTATCGTTTACATACAACACATTTTAGCGAATCGTTTACTGTAAATGCAATTATTTATATCCATTTATACGCTAATAATGACAATTATTAAATGATAATAATTCTTATTAAATAATTCCTCCCATATAAGTAACATTTCTCGGACTGTCTTCTTCCATCTCCGAAACATTGCTAGACTTTGTCCTGTTCTTACGCAACACAGTACTGAAGTATTGGTTAATGCCCGAGTCACCTCACGTATAGATTACTGTAATGCTATTCTATCTCGCATCCCACACAACTTCTTCTAAATTCTGCTGCCAGGATAATAACCTGCTGTTCTAAATCCACTGAATATATTACACCTTTTTCTCTCTCAACTTCACTGGCTCCCTGTTAACTACAGAATACAATACACAATACTGCTCTTAACATTTAAAGCTCTCCACAACCTCACTGATCTCCTCCAGACTTACACTCCTCTCGCTCACTCAGATCCTCATCTGCAGCTCGACTTTCTGTACCGCACATCAAACTCAGTTCTATTGGCACTCGAGTGTCTCTCATAGTGCTCCTCAACTCGGGAATTCTCTTCCGCTCATATCCGTCAGCTCGATTCAATAACACATTTTAAAACTACCCTCAATACTTATCTTGTCAAACTGGCATACCAATTGTGAATTTTGCACTGTTACTGCCAGTTATCTTTGTTTGTCTTTCTTTTAACAGTGAAATGATACACTCAATGACAAAAATAAACGCTTTTATTGTATACAAATTGGCTTAATAATTTCTGAAAACATTTCACTCATCCCTCTCTCAATCTCCCTCTCTCTCTCACACACACACACACAATGTGATTACTTAAATATATACAGGATAGGATCTAAAATCCATGAAACAGAACTGTCTTACATAGCTTTTTCTGTGTGTTACCACTCTGTAATTTGAGAGTATCCAGTCAGGCAATATGGTGTGGCCTTAGTTTGTGAAAGACAGACACAACTAAAGACATGAGCATAAAGTGATGGTTGTCAATTTCAAACTGTGTTTCCTCGATGTGCTCCTTGAGAAAAAAACACATCATCTGAACCAATCTCAGCCCGAACAAACTGATTGGTCAAAGATACACTGGCAGCTAATGTCGACTGTCGGATAACACGCTCAGCTACTTTGACCACCTTGACTGGACCCTCAGAAGGAATCATCAAACCTCCTTTGTTTTTTTAATGTGAGCGAGTGGTAGCTTTGATCATATGATGCTGGTACAGCATCTGTTACCAAACTAGCACGGCCCACATCACAGGACAGCTTTCTCAAAATCCCGTCTAAGGGCTACTACCTCCCACTGCTTCCTGAGGTGGATTTCTTTGGGAAACTTTCAAAGTTTGAGAAATGTTAACAGCTAACAACAATCTACATAGTTAGTGACTAAATACGTTTAGTCAAAACGTTGTTTGGAGGCTCACTTGAGCACATAAATGCATAGCTTTGCTAGCTTAGCCTGTTGTAGCTAAAGTTAAGATTATAAAACGGGATTTTCTAATGGTCGAATATAACTAAAACAATTGTTCAGCTTTACCTATGAAATGCAATCCCTGTGATGTAGTTTGGAGCCTATCGCGGTTTGTACAATCCCAAGCAGCACATGCGTGAGGCATCTTTATCCATTACTTCACTCCACAGCAGTGCCACTCGCAATATGGCGGCGATGTTGACGTACGATGCTGCAGGTCATGAGGCGTCTAGTAATTCTATGTCTATGGTGTGCGCATGTTGAGGGAGACAGCAATTTTCTGTCGGCAAGTCGAGATGGGCGCGCGCGGGAAACCTCTACGTCAGCAAGTTGTTTCCGCTTTTACGAAGTTTTTCCAGAGGCTTGAGCGCAAACAGAAGAGTAGCAGTGCACCAGCATCTCACACTTGCAGATGCCTTAAGTTGTAACAGGTAAGGTAAACGATTTTACCAACCGTTAGTATTTAAATTGAAAGTACATCATATAGGTTATCTAGCTAAGAATGAAGAACCATGTAACTCGCTTTGCAAACAGCAAATAAACATTGACGTTTTATTTACCATACACTAAATCAACTTCACAGCTCCATTATCTGCATCTTATAATGATTCACTATGGTACTGACAGTATACCAGATGTTCCAGTGAGAGCGACGGTCCCCATTTCAAGTTATGCATCCCGATAACTAACTGAAGAATATCAAAACATCGCAGTTTTAACTGGCTGCCATGATAACAAAACACTGACTCGAGCATCTTCACAATATGCTTAGAACTGTGCATACGAAACTTAAGGAGGCAGAAAACCCGATCAAACCCCAACCCTCAATATACAAATAATAAAGCCAAGTTTATACTTCACTGCCTGAAGTCTGGGCGCAAATCGCATCGCAAAGGGCGCAAGCAGCGACCAAAACACGTGTTGATGTTCTCACTGTCGATAAGTGACAGTGTATGCTCAGTGTCACGTATCTAACGGGGTCACAATCGAGGATGTGAGACTGCTGACGGAAGAAGGGTTCTGCTTGGTATTACTGACTTTAAGAGGGCAGTAAGACGTAAAGAGCTGAAGGCAGGGGGGGATATAATATTCTGGCAAGTGGTGGTTCTTATCAATAAGCAGATGCATTTCAAAAGCTTTTATATGCCTTTTAGTGATGGGCTGCTACATACTGACATTTCGAAACCGTGTCGAGCTTTTGAAGCACTGGTGCTCGAAATGGGCCCGTCACGTGAATTTGAGGCACGCTAGCGTCATGACGTCATTGATATCCGCGCATTCAGCGGCCGATTTGGTCAGCCACTGGTCCTGCTGCATCTGTAAGATGTGCTGACGCGAGTTCAAATCCTAGTTAGGGCTCTCGTATGATCCCTGCCCAAACTTAAAAAAAGGTCTTTTAAATAAACAGTTATGTAGTATTTGCCTGTAAGTTAACAAATACATTTAGGAGACATTATGAACGAGGGCGGCACGGTAGCGCAGAGAGACCTGGTTTCGCTTCCCGGGTCCACCCTGCGTGGAATTTACATGTTCTACCTGTGACTGCGTGGGCTTCCTCCCACAGTCCAAAACCATGCAGGTTAGGTGCATTGGCAATCCTACAAATTGGTGTGTGTGCCCAGTGCTGGCAGGGATTGGCTCCAGCAGAACCCTGTGACCCTTTGTTAGAATATAGCAGGTTGGATGATGACTGACATTATGAATGATTCACATTTGACACCTCGTTCCATGGTGTGGAACCTTGTCCACCTAGAATCTGTAACAAATTGATGAGCATATTTGGCGTAAGGCAGCCCATATTATAACAATCCAGAATCTATTCTACCCTGCAAAAGTTCGCTGATGACACTGCTATCGTGGGCTGTATCAGGAATGGGCTGGAGGAGGAGTATAGGGACCTAATCAATGACTTTGTTAAATGGTGCGACTCAAACCACCTACACCTGAACACCAGCAAAACCAAGGAGCTGGTGGTGGATTTTAGGAGGCCCAGACCCCTCATAGACCCAGTGATCATCAAAGGTGACTGTGTGCAGATGGTGCAGACCTATAAATATCTGGGAGTGCAGCTGGATGATAAATTAGACTGGACTGCCAATACTGATGCTCTGTGCAAGAAAGGACAAAGCCGGTCATACTTCCTTAGAAGGCTGGCTTCCTTCAACATCTGCAATAAGATGCTGCAGATGTTCTATCAAACAGTTGTGGCGAGCGCCCTCTTCTACGCAGTGGTGTGCTGGGGAGGCAGCATTAAGAGGAAAGACGCCTCACGCCTGGACAAACTGGTGAGGAAGGCAGGCTCTATTGTTGGCATGGAGCTGGACAGTTTAACATCTGTGGCAGAGCGAAGGGCGCTCAGCAGGCTCCTATCAATTATGGAGAATCCACTGCATCCACTAAATAATGTCATCTCCAGACAGAAGAGCAGCTTCAGCGACAGACTGCTGTCACTGTCCTGCTCCACAGACAGATTGAGGAGATCGTTCCTCCCCCAAACTATGCGACTCTTTAATTCCACCAGGGGGGGTAAACGTTAATATTTAACATTATACATAGTTATTGTCTGTTTTTTTTTCACCTGTATTATTATCATTCTTTAATTTAATATTATTTATTGTATCAGTATGCTGCTGCTGAAGAATGTGAATTTCCCATTGGGATTAATAAAGTGTCTATCTATCTATCTATCTATCTATCTATCTATCTATCTATCTATCTATCTATCTATCTATCTATCTATCTATCTATCTATCTATCTATCTATAACCCTGTGATCCTTTGTTAGAATATAGCAGGTTGGATGATGACTGACATTATGAATGATTCACATTTGACACCTCGTTCCATGGTGTGGAACCTTGTCCACCTAGAATCTGTAACAAATTGATGAGCATATTTGGCGTAAGGCAGCCCATATTATAACAATCCAGAATCTATTCTACCCCATGTCGATCATATCAGAGAAGCTAAGAAATGCTTCGCCAGAGCCGACTTTGGTCATCACGACAGTATATGCACAAGACACTCCTCATTAAACGTTTTTAGTATTCAGTGATTCCCAGATCTGTAGCTGATATGTATTATTGATTTCCAAAAAGCAATGTGAGTAAAAGCAGGGCGGCACGGTGGCACAGTGGTAGCGCTGCTGCCTCACAGTTAGGAGACCGGGGTTGCTTCCCGGGTCCTCCCTGCGTGGAGTTTGCATGTTCTCCCCGTGTCTGTGTGGGTTTCCTCCGGGCGCTCCGGTTTCCTCCCACAGTCCAAAGACATGCAGGTTAGGTGGATTGGCTATTCTAAATTGGCCCTAGTGTGTGCTTGGTGTGTGGGTGTGTGTCCTGCAGTGGGTTGGCACCCTGCCCGGGATTGGTTCCTACCTTGTGCCCTGTGTTGGCTGGGATTGGCTCCAGCAGACCCCCCGTGACCCTGTGTTCGGATTCAGCGGGTTGGAAATGTGAGTAAAAGCGAACTCTGCATAACTTATCACAACTGTCTTTAAAACAGAATCAGTGCAATCGACAGCGTCTTTTGCAGTTTGGGGAAAGCCTCGGGATTTAAGCATTAATGAGACAAAAATGTTGAAAAGAAACTTTGCGAATTCATCCGGAGGTGGACATAAAGATCACTCAAGTACTGACAAGTAGGAGCAGCTGGATAAGCACATCTGAAGCCAAACTTTCAAAAAAGCACCTGACTTTGTAAGCAATATCCTTTCCTAGTGAATGCATCTTGTCAAAGGCTGTGGTGGGGGGTAAATAAGTAGTCTTCTGAACTGCAGCACAACAGAGTAAATCACTGATGTACAGTAAATAGAATTATTGAAAGACCAAGCTTTTATTGTTTCTGTATTCTTAAACCATCTTCCAGTTACACAATCCCCTGCAGTCACTGACATATTTAACGCTCCCTGCTCCTTACCTGTCTTGTTACCGAAAACATCAGCACTGAGTTTCATTTAAGGATTTACCGTCCTTCCTTCCATACACATAAAATAAGACACACATTTCCTCTACATACGTGTTCAATAATAATAATAGTAAACTGTCAGGAATGAGAAAAAACACAAGATGGGAATATTTATGAGAAGAGCCTGAGCATCAGGGTGAGAAGGTGCCTTGTCTCACATTATGTGAACTTGTCTGCCACCCCTCAGTTACACTGGCATATGTTACACTGGTGGCAAATGCAAAGGAGAATACCGACAATGTACACCTTCAGAAGTGGAATAAATCGACTGTTTACTGAAGCATTCCATTATCAAACGTAAAAATAAAAAGTAGAACATTTCAGATAAATGATGAGTTTTGTTAATTATAAGCAATGCAACATAACTATTATATGTGTTGTTACCTTTTTATTTATTCTCAAAAAACATTACATATCTACATGGGAAATGAATATGAGTAATATGTCCCTGTATTATAAAAGAAAATCCTGAGATGACAGGACAAGACTATTTACAATAGATTTTTTCAAGTCCCACCCTCCTCTCAATCATATTCATCCACGCACACGGTCCTCTCACCTCTCATTCGTATGAATGCTTTGTCAGACACATTTCCTGCTCTCTCAGCTCTTATAAATTTTTACGTTTTCCTCACTTTAAGTTCCCAGTTAAAGAAGACTTATTATGTCCAAAGCTTATTGATGAATTTCATCCTGAAGGGTAATCAACTGAAGAAATGAGTACACGGGCAATCCTAGCACTGAGAAACGATGAAGTCAAACGAATTAACATGAAAATTGTCGATCAGTTACATGGCAAATTGGTTAAATGCGTATTAATAGACTATGCTGAAACAGTTGGTGGTGATGGTGCGGAAGATGAAAACATCAACTTACAATATCCTGAAGAATATCTACAACTGTTAACATCATCCAGTCTTCCACCGCCCGAATTACTGTAGAAAGAAGGATGTATCCAAAAAAGGTACTGTAGTACATCTTCTGTGGATCATATCAGACACCAAAGGAGATCTTGATATGCCATTCGTACTAAAACGGTAGAATAGCTTTTGCAAAGACAATTAACAAACCTCAGAGCCAAACATTCCAAAAAGTCATTTTATTTATTAGAGAGAAAGAAACAAAATTCAATCACGGGCAGTTATACGTTGCATTGTCACGATGAAAGTCCAAAAATAGAATCAAAATTCAATGTGATACTGATGAAAATTGAATTAAAAAAATTGTTTTTACTGACGGTTTATAGAAAAAGTGTAAGTTTGAAAAGTATTTGCGTGTTAATTTCAAAGCCAAACAGAACAAAATTGTATAACGCAATAAATATCTCTAACGCAACATGAAACATAATTTACTTTCAAAATATTACGTTTTAATAATTTTAATAAGGTTAATTACTTGCTGTAATGTAAAATAGTTCTATTATGCATATGTAACAATTTCCATGAAAATAATAATCTGTTTAAATTGTACATCCGCATCCCCATACATCAGCGGCAGAAATGCAAAGTGGCTAGCGCATAGCGCCCGCCCGGGGATTGGCGAGCGAAGCGAGCAGGGTGCAAAGCCCCCTAGTTTATAATAATTGATTAAAATGCACTTTCAAAATATATTAATGAACAAACTGAGACACATTGGCCTTTAGGAAATATCAAAAAGCTTGTGCACTGTCACTTAGGACAGAATGCGTTCTTAATGTCACGCACTCTCTACTGACACAATGTCACGAAAAAAAAAGAAACAGCACAGTCCATACAAACTGATAGCCTCCTTGATTTTTGACCATATGATTAATTGTCAATATCATATAAATCAAGTAATTTTTAAGAAGATGACAAGTCTACTATAGTCAGTTCAATAAACGCTCCGTTTAAAATGTTTGCATATACAGCATATAAAACAGAATCTCAATGAAGCGGGACTCGTGAGTAGTAACGAATAATATGTGACCCTGAGAAATTATTATTCATAATAACGGGAACAAGGAAAAACTACGACTTCCTAAAATGGACACTGTAAACGTAAGAAGTTCAATAAATAATTTAGGAGGCTTGTGTGTGCATTTCAATATTGATTTAAGAACTAAACAGTAGCTCAAACAGCACTTAACAGCAAATAGTCTAATAACTCAATATAAGTAAATGAAATGAGGAGGCCATAATGCCGCTAAAAAGGAAGGCTCACACTATCTGGATGTAGACAATATATTTTGTTTGACATATGCACGTTAAATTGGTTTAATTGAAACGAGAGTATCATTGTTGTATTCTCCTAATGAAGACGAAAAAATTATATATTTATAGATGTATACTATACTAGCCAACCCGCGGCGTAGCATATGCCGCATAATTATTTATTGATGGGTGAACACTTCCTGAACGACACAGTTGTCCAAATGGGGTGGGTTTGAGGATACGACTGTAAGTGAATGAAAAGATGGAACTCTGGAGAGAGCAACATAACAATTGTCTGTGACTGAAAACTGGTTTTGGCAGATTCAGGCATATCTTTTTGAAAGTTTGGCCCTGTGCCTTATTAATTGTCATTGCGAATGCAAATCCAATAGGAAATTGTCTGCGTGTAAAAGTAAAAGGCAAATTTGAATCTGATGGGGTCAGGGATATCCGGGGAATAAGGACAGTTTGTGAGGTAGCAGCTGCGATAGACTTACATTCCAGTACATTACGGTGAATGCTGGTAACAGAAAGTCTAGTGCCAATACAGAGACCTTTTGTTGGCAGGAGGTTTCTGAGTAGCATGATGACTGAACCAATTTTAATTTTGAGTTTATGCGGAGGCATGCCAGTGGGAGTAAGACTATTAAGAAATTCTTCGGGGAATGAAAGTTGATCTCCAGGATCGTCTGTGACAATGGAGTTAACACTGGGGAAAGTCACTTCGTCGGTAGGGATAAGTTTCAGCACTTGTTCATTAAGGTGTAGTGTGTCTTCGTTGGTGACGCTTAATATAGCTCGCGTGCTGAGTTGTTCCAGAGTGACAGTTGAGAAGTCGATGTCGCCATATAGTTGTTGAACGGGATCAGAAATAAAAGGAAAACAATGTGAAGGCAATGTCACAGGTGTTCCTGTGGTATAGTGGGTCCACAGCTCCCCTTCAAAAGGCCATTTTTAAATAAATAATCACCGCGCTCGCGGCGTAGCGAGGGGCATGGTAGTGTGGCTGAAGCGGTTTCCGGGTGGAGTTGTGCTGTGGGCGTTTCTCACCTGTGCAGTGAGCGAGTGAGTGAGGAGAGAGAGAAAGCCGGTACGGTAGAGCAAGCGAGAGCAAGCGAGAGCAGGCTCGCGGCAGCTGAGCAGAAACCCTGAGTGTTTGGCCGACACCCGGGGGAGTAGTAGTTGTGGTTGCTTCCGCTGAGATTACTTTGGAGAGACTCTCCGCGAAAGGCAGCGGGTGTCGGGACTTAGGATGTGGTGTCCCCAACGTGAGAGCCTTGGCCAAGTCACTGTTAGGGGGAGCCAACCGAGGATCGGTCAGGCGACTGACAGTAGTGGAGTCAGGCACAGAGAAGGTCAGCTGCTGAGAGAGTGTCTCGCCTGTTGCAGGGCCCACATGGGTGAAGCAGGTGAGATGCTAATGAAAAAGAAGCACTGGGCTTATTGGTTTTTAAAGACTGCTTCCTGCATTGTGTTTTAACCTCAGTTTTAAAGGATTGATTGTTTTTCTATTGTTGTGTTTTTTAAACTTTCACATTTCTTTTAAGGATCCCATGATCTTAGAGTTGGTGGGCGGGGCTCTGTGAGTTGGCGGGCGTGGCTCTGTCGTGCGTATCCAATGGTCTCTGTCTTGCGTGCCATGGTCGGCTGCTTAGTGAATTCGGCTGCTTAGTGAATTGTTGGTAGACGGGGCTCTGTGAGTTGGCGGGCGGGGCTATGTTTTGCGTCTTGCCTGCCATGGTCGGCTGCTTTAGTGAATTATATATATAGATGATGTACGGCTTTGAAAGAAATTGACTGTTGCATAAAAAGATTGCACGATTTAGCTAATCTTTTTATATATATAAAGTTGATATATGACAATATATCTTTGACACTATGTACCAGATAAATGAAATTACAGCAATACACAATAACAATAATGAATTGTCAGCAACTACCAGAACTGACGTGTCAGTCCGTCACTGAACTATATTAACTAAAGTGTGTAGTGTCAATACAAATTACAAAATATAATTCGAGAGTTAAGTGTCAGATAGACTCTCAAAAATGTAGAGCACAATGCCTTCGAGTGTGTTGAGACATCACAAAGTCTCCTTTAACTGCTCATGTCTGCTCGGCGATTCAACCGCCTTGACGCTTCATTAACCAGTGCGCATGTCGCCTCAGGATTTCAAACCACGCGTCAATCCCAGTGCGCATGTCTGCTTCGTGCTTCCAACCATGCTCGACAATTAAATCCCAGTGCGCATGTCTGCTCAGTGCTTCGAACCGTGCGTCAATCCCAGTGCGCATGTCAACTTCGTGCTTTAAACCGCACTCGACAATTAAATCCCAGTGCGCATGTGCACTCAGTGCTTCGAACCCTGTTTCACGATACAATCCTAGTGCGCATGTCGCCTCAGGGTTTCAAACCACGCGTCAATCCCAGTGCGCATGTCTGCTTCGTGCTTCGAACCGTGCTCGACGATTAAATCCCAGTGTGCATGTCTGCTCAGTGCTTCAAACCATGCGTCAATCCCAGTGCGCATGTCTGCTTCGTGCTTCCAACCGTGCTCGACAATTAAATCCCAGTGCGCATGTCTGCTCAGTGCTTCGAACCGTGCGTCAATCCCAGTGCGCATGTCAACTTCGTGCTTTAAACCGCACTCGATGATTAAATCCCAGTGCACATGTCTGCTTAGTGCTTCGAATCGCGCTTCACGGTTCAATCCCAGTGCGCATGTCTGCTCAGTATTTCAAACCACACATCAATCCCAGTGTGCATGTCTGCTTCGTGCTTTGAACCGTGCTCAACGATTCCAGTGCACATGTCTATTCAGTGCGTGGAGGCGGGACATTTCCACTGCTCATGTCAGCTTACTGCTTCTAACTGAGATTTAGGAAGTTATATTAATTAATTTACACTGCCCATTCCACCACCAGGTTACAAAATTTCAACAGAGTTGTGATAGGTGAAACAAATCTTTCTGGATCATCAACACAACTGAAATGATTGTGCTGTAGATTACTTAGTGACGAAAAATAAAACGATAAATTTTACTTATTAAAATGCTGACTATTAGAATGCATAAGAAGAGCTGTATTAATACGATTCAAAACACTTCCTTCACCCTAATACTCTGGCTGTTCTCATAAATATTCCAGTCTCTGTATCACACTGCCTCATTTCTATAGTGAACAGCGTTATACGTTTATTCACTTTATATTTATATCAATATATATATTGTATATGGTCATAGGGCGGCATGGTGGTAGCGTTGCTGCCTCGCAGTAAGGAGACCCGGGTTCGCTTCCCGGGTCCTCCTGCGTGGAGTTTGCATGTTCTCCCCGTGTCAGCGTGGGTTTCCTCCCACAGTCCAAAGACATGTAGGTTAGGTGCATTGGCGATCCTAAATTGTCCCTAGTGTGTGCTTGGTGTGTGTGTGTGTGCACGCCCTGCGGTGGGCTGGCGCCCTGCCTGGGGTTTGTTTCCTGCCTTGCGCCCTGTGTTGGCTGGGATTGGCTCCAGCATAAAATTGGCCCTAGTGTGTGCTTGGTGTGTGGGTGTGTTTGTGTGTGTCCTGCGGTGGGTTGGCACCCTGCCCAGGATTGGTTCCTGCCTTGTGCCCTGTGTTGGCTGGGATTGGCTCCAGCAGACCCCCGTGACCCTGTGTTCGGATTCAGCGGGTTAGAAAATTAATGGATGGATGGATATTCCCGTGACCCTGTAGTTAGGATATAGCAGGTTGGATAATGGATAGATGGATATATGGTCATATATGTTCTATTTACTGGCATATATGTTGTATTGATACTGTCTGGTATGTTATCACTGTTTCAGTCTCATAAATATTCCTTTTCTTCCTCATGTTCATTATTACTGCTATAATTACTGCATTAATGATCAAGTTGTATCTAATGAAAATATGTATCTTGTTACATGTGTATGACAAAACTGTAGATCTGGCTAACGTTGGGGGTTTCATTGGTTGTAGTAGCTGTATTATGTTACAACCAGTAACGGTGGACTGCACGATAACATGCAGTGAACCCACTTGACTTGAGCATTCCTAGTTTTCATCCTCTTTCTCTGTATGTTTAGCATTCGTTTTCTCAGAGGTTGATGCACTTGCTGTTTCTTGAGCTGTTCTTCTTTTCTCCACCCTAGCGGCCCGCTTCTTCTCTTCTTTCGTCAGCATCTTTGTGCATTAAAACTGATCAAGTCAGTGTTTGTGTTGCAATTACTTAGTACGTTTTCTTTAATTTTTCACTTAAGTCTTCAGTCTGGCTCAAGAATGATTTAAGATATGAAGAGGTAGAAGAAGTGACGGCGAAGGTGGTAGGAATGAGAACGGTGCCCGTACGCATGCACTACACGGCCGCCCTGCTTGCCACTGCCGAGAGTTGATTTAAAATAAAATAAAATAAAAAGAGGAATAACCTTGGAGGTCAATTATCACCACGAAATCTGATAGTAGACGTCACTTAGTATATGTGTACCAAATTTCAGGTCAAATAGTTCAAGCGGTTTGTGAACTACAGGTGATTTAAAATCCTGGACAGACAAACGGACAGCCACAGTAGCGTATTATATAGAAAGATAGGTAAACTACAGGTCTTGTACTTTGAATGTTAGGTGGTATTACTTGTATCAAGTCTTTTTTGCGCATGCTTTGAGATACATGATTAGTAAGGGCTGCTCTTATGGTAAAAAAGAATAAATGTTTCGGGCAAAGATAGCTTTTTTTGGAAATGACTATAAATATGGGTAGCTGCCTGCTCTTTGTTTCCAGTGCATAAGAAGATCTTCATGTCGGCATCTGTATCAACCAACGAAGTGTCTGCAGGGTTGTCATTAACGGGTGAAGTAATTGCCTCGCTTACAGTGTTGATCAAAGTAACAATTGACAGATATCACTGACATTTGGCTTTGCCTCCCCTTCATAACCTCACGTGCACTTTTTAAACAAACTTCAAAGTGTCGTTTCGAAATGTTTATGCATCAAAAGCTCAGCATCTCATTTCCAGTGCACGTGATGATGTGGATGTGTAGCGCCAGTTTGTATCAGTATATCAGTGACGCCTGAAGCTTACACCTTTGAATGTCAGTGTCCAAAACACTCACCTGATCCCAATTCAGTCTATTAGGCACCTAAACTACTTAAAAGTAGTAATGCATGCCTCTGAGTTTGAAGGTTTATTTGTGATGAGTGAGCGATAGGTATATGAACACATACCGATAATACGACTACTTTGCGATTAAATTTGGAATACAAAGTGACAATAAGCGCTTCACCAATGCTGACCCGACACAGACAGACACGGGAGGCACACTAATAAAAACAAATGTTTTATTGTCTTCGTATGTGGGCTACATCTTTCCTGTACCCACAGACACAACACAGTCCCAAAAGCACAATCAGAAACAGCAAAACAAAACACTCTTCTTCTTTCCTCCACTCCTCTCAGCAGCTTTGTCTCCCTCCTCCCGACTCTGGCTCCTTGAGTGCTGGGTGTCGGCTTCTCTTATAGCCCACCCAGAAGCGCTCCAGGTGATAATTGACTTAAATTAGGCTGCACTTCCAGGTGTGGCCTGTGTCACAACCCAGACGGGCTCAGGAAGCCATACAGCTCTCCCTGGTGGTGGCCACGGAGCCCAACAGGCATGAGCTCCGGTGTAACACAATTGTGGCCCCAGTGCAACCCAGGGGGGCTGCCACCAAGTGTTCTGGGGGATGTAGTGTGCATCTCATGGCTGCTCCCCTGAATCCATTGTCAAAGGGTGTCCCAGCCGGGCATGGGTCCCGGCTGTCCGCCACAACACTATGGAAGGTTCACGCAAGTGGTCTCGATCTCTGGTGGAATTACTTTGATTTAGAATCTCCATTAAAGGTAAAATGCATGATTTGCAATAAGCAGCTTGTGTTTGGCAATAAAACATCTTCAGTGTTTCGCCACTTGACGTTGATGCATCCTGGCGTTACAGAGGAGTATGACAATCCTGCTGTATCTGCTCACACTGGAACGTCTAAGCAAGGTTTGGCAAATTCTATTTGTATAGTATTACACATATTTTAGCAATGCTGAACCAGCACTGGTGAAAGTTTGTCTGGAGCCTGGGGTCTGCTGGGGGTGCCCATAGTTTGCTTAGACTTGCTGCAATAAGCTTGTTTTGTGTGGTGTATGTGTTTTTGTTTTTAGGCTTTGGTTGACATGGTGGTAAAGGATTTGCAGCCCTTCTTTATTGCTGAAGATAAAGGCTTCCAGGCTTTTGTTAACAAACTGGATCCCAGCTACAGTACATCCTCCCAACTAAAAAGGCGCTAACAGGCCAAGTACTGTGCAGCCAAAGAGAAGGCAATGGCTGAGGTAAAGAAGACTGAATATGTCATCCTGACATCTGATATGTAGACTTCAATGAATATGGATTGTTATCTGGGTGTCACATGCCATTATGTTACAGCAGATGCCCAACTGGCCACAATCCTCCTTGGTGTCAGCCAATTTCCCCAGACACACACTGTCCATGAGTGTGCTAATGACGAACTGGGGAATCAGTGGCAAGATACACCGCATGGTGACTGCCAATGTAGCCAATTTTGTTGCCACTGCCCAGCTGCTGAAAGTTCATCATGTCCCCGTGCTTTTCTCATACCCTGAATCTGGTAGTAAAGAAGGCAATTGACCAGACCCCCAAGCTCCAGGAAATTCGCCAAAAAGTAAGCAAAATTGTGTCTTTGTTCAGGTCAAGTTGTAATGCAAAGGAAAAACTGGGTGATGGGCAAGCTTGTGAGGTCCAGTGGCTGTGGGGCATCTGTTGGTGAAGAAAGATACACGGATCATGACTTTGCTGACGATGCTGTGATCTTCAAACAGTCAATGGAGACTCTGATCAGGGCGCTCGAGAGACTGAGTGAGGAGTCTGAGTGTCTGGGCTTGCTAGTGTCCTGATAAAAATCAAGATCTAGGCCTTTAATTACATCTTGGGCACAGCCATCAGCAGTGTGTCTGTTTGCGGAGAGAGTGTTGTCCTCGTCGAGAGGTTTACTTACCTTGGCAGTGACATTCATGTCTCTGGTGACTCTTCCTATGAAGTAAGTGGACGGATTGGGAGAGCATGGGGGGGGTCATGAGGTCTCTGGAAAGGGGTGTGTGGCGCTCCTGATATCTATGCAAAAGGACAAAGGGCCAAGTCTTTAGTGTCCTGGTACTTCCTGTTTTGCTATATGGTTGTGAGACATGGACGCTATCCAGTGACCTGAGACGAAGACTGGACTCCTTCAGCACTGTGTCTCTTCAGGGAATCCTTGGGTACTGCTGGTTACCTGTGTCATTCAGAATTGACTTTAAAATTCTGCTTATGGTTTATAAAGCTTTAAATAATCTCGCCCCGTCTTATATATCGGAATGTCTGACACCTTATATTCCAAATCGCAACCTCAGATCCTCAACTGAGTGTCTCCTTAGAATTCCAAGAGAAAAACTTAAAAGAAGTGGTGAGGCGGCCTTCTGCTGTTATGCACCTAAAATCTGGAATAGCCTGCCAGTAGGAATTCGCCAGGCTAATACAGTGGAGCACTTTAAAAAACTACTGAAAACACATTACTTTAACATGGCCTTCTCATAACTTCACTGTAATTTAATCCTGACACTCTGTATATCCAATTCATTATAATAACTATTCATTCAAAATTTGTACTAACCCCTACTCTCTCTTCTGTTTTCTTTTCCGGTGTCCTATTGGTGGTGGCTTGTGCCACCACCATCTACCCAAAGCACCATGATGTTCCAACAATGATGGATGGATTAAAAGCCAGAAGTCTGTATAACCATCAGCATCAAGTGACTCCGTGAGAACCCTAACTACAAAAAGGACTATTTCATTTATGTTAGGTAGAATGCCCAAAGGGGACTGGGCGGTCTCGTGGCCTGGAACCCCTACAGATTTTATTTTTTTCTCCAGCCTTCTGGAGTTTTTTTTTGTTTTTTCTGTCCACCCTGGCCATCGGACCTTACTCCTTTCTATGTTAACTAATGTTGTCTTATTTTAATTTCTTATTTGTCTTTTATTCTTCTTTTCTTCGTTATGTAAAGCACTTTGAGCTACTTTTTGTATGAAAATGTGCTATATAAATAAATGTTGTTGTTGTTGTTGGTTTGACTTTGTGTTGAATGAGCAGTTGATCATGGAGTCCCGAATGAGGCACATTACTTGCATTGTGAGGGAGTGTCAGTTACAGCACTACGGCCATGTGGCGCGTTTCCCCGAGGGTGATCCAGCTCATAAGATCCTCATTGTTGGGGACCTGAGTGGCTGGACCAGGCCATGGGGTCGCCCGTGTAACACCTCGCTATGGCAGACAGAGGGTAATTTCCAGAGTGTGGGACTGGACCGTGTGTCTGCCTGGAGGGTTGCCAGCTGGGATCCTGAGTTGTTTCATTGTGTAGAGGGTGCGACGACGCACTGTACCAGTGCATGATCCACGACTTGACTTGACTTGCTATTTCTTTAAGATGAATGCTATGTTACCCTAAAATTATTCTTCCACAGTGGACACCAGCTGGAACAGCACTTACGACATGCTGCAGCGTCTGTATGACCAATGTGAGCCAGTTGGTGCTGCCCTCTCTAATTTAAATACAGAGGTTATTCCCTTAACAAGTGGGGAGTATGATGTTATTAATGAATGCCTGACCCTCCCTTCTTCTACTAAAACATGCAACAACTGAGATATCTGCAGAGAAGACGGTGTCTGCATCAAAGATGATCCTAATGCATCGCATGTTGCAACACAAAATCTCAGAGAGGAGTACCAAGGTAACCAGGGAGGAGTCCATACAATTAGGTAGGCTGCGATGATCCAAAAACATTTTGTACAATGAATAGTTGTGTCCCTTTAGTAACATTGATTATTGCTATTGTCTGTCTTAGGTGTACATCTGAAGGAAGGCTTATGATCCAGATTCCATACACTGGAATCCATCTGGCTGTTGGCCTTGGCTACCCTGCTGGACCCAAGATTCAAAACAATTGGCTTTGCCGATCCAGACTGTGTCAGAGTGGCTGAGAGACAACTCACCTTAGAATGTGTATCCCTAATGCGGCCCTCGACAGACACTGTCCATGTGACACCCCAAGGTCATTTTTGTATGGAATGTTTACTTTTGGTATTTGATAGTGTGCATTTAATGTGTACTGTGAATAAAACCATGTACTCTTTGACTGTTTCAAACAGAGCCACAGCCTTCAACATCAGCCCTGGCCCCATCCTTGGAAGCAGCATTGCCCACAGACAATCTATGGGAACTTTTGGACTTGTGTGTTTGTGAGGCTCAAAGAGTCCACAGTGCCACTGCAGATGCCACTGTGGAGGCGAAGAGGTACCTAACAGATGTCTATTTTGGCAGACAAGAAGATCCACTCCTGTATTAGAAAGAGAGAGCAGCTGTTTACCCTAATCTTCATCAGCTTACCAACGAGTATCTTGGTCTGGCAGCAACGTCTGTTCCAAGTGAATGCATTTTTCAAAGGCTGGGGAAGTCCTCTGCAAAAAAGGAAGTCGCCTCTAAGCCCAGCACAGCAGAGCAAATCATTTTTCTAAGTAAAAACGTCTTAAGAAACCGCTGCCCTCACCAACTTGATTGCAAGCTTCCCGGTTCAAAGTTCTTGAGCATCCATGTTCCAGTGATACTTGAAATGGTTGTGTCAGCTTGAACTGGAATGTGCTTGGCTCTTTGGCTGCCTCGGACTTTGGAAGGAACACTTGGAAAAACTGCAGTACCTGTTTGTACACATATCACATGGACTTGTACAACTATTTTACTCCATATTTTATGAAGTTGTAAGTTTCTTTTTCCTCTTAATTTCGTCTTTAAAATATTATATTTCCTAACCGGTGCTCCCCCTATTTTGTATGAACTTATTGTAACTCCATTCTACACTAGTATAGGATATCTATTTGAATCTGTTCATTGAGTGGCAGTGTGTAAGAATTGTGCAGCTGCCTATGATTTTTTTGAAGCCTAAGTGGTGGCTCCCACTGTTGGCAAGACCCCCTGTTTAAACATCATCCTAAGATATGGAGTGCAATCTAACTATTTAACATGTTAGGTAGAATGGGGCCTGGGTGATCCTTTGGCCTTGAACCCCTACAGATTTTTAAAATTTCTGTCCTCCTTGGCCAGCTGACCATTGCATTAGACGTTACAATGAATCGATGTACGCAGGCATGTCAAACTCACTACAATTGGTGGGCCGCTTCGACTGCCATATGTGCGTCAGCGGGCCGCACTGTAACAAATACTATTATACTATTATACAAAGTTACTGTAGCTTTCTTTCCAATACTGAAAACTTTAAAAAATGTAACACTTAAAGTTTAAAGAAAAGCAATTTATTTCCATACAGTCTCCATACAACAGTGTAGAATTAGAGTCTTAGCCTCTTAGCTAGGTCCTTATTATATTATATTCATTATATTATATTCATTGCTTATATAGGAGCCTTACAGTGTGAGATTTATTTCTTTTGTCCCGACACTTGGCATCTCTTGTTAGTAACCAGTTTGTCAATATCAGGCTTGAAATCTTGTGCAGCTGCAACTTTTATGAGGGATGAAAGGTGCTCGACGGTAAGTCTTGAGCGATGTGGGGTTTTGGTAGCTTTCATTAACGAAAACAATTGCTCACAAAGATAAGTGCTTCCTAACATTGACAGTACTCTCAATGCCAACTTACGGATCTGCACATACGAGGGTGGCAGGTAAGCATACAAGCCTGGCACACCAACTTCGTTGTATTTTGCCTTCAGAATAGAATCTGACTGCACTTCAATCAATTCCATTTGGATATTCTCAGGCGCATTCTCAACATTGTAAGAGAACAGCGCAATGCCCTGTTTGTGTGAACTGACATCACGAAAATGCTCACTGAATTAATTGCTCAGAAATTCAAGTTGGAAAACAAATCCTCCAAAAATCTAATTTTACTTTACTAAGTTTACTTCAAAGTTTATATTGTAAAATAAGCCGATATGCAAAAAGCCACTTGACCTACAATAATTTTACAAACTCAAAATCACAAAAATATGTTAATAAACAACTCACCAACTTCTCGCGTCCACTTCAGATCTTCAGCTGTAGTCTGCACTAACTGTTCGTTACAATACTAGCACAAATTTACATGAAACTAGAGCAAAAAAAACGTGAAAATATGCGGGCTATTACTACTCGTGATGGTTAGTTCTGCCCAGTGGCCAGTCTCAGCAGCCCAGTCAGTAGTGTAGCCTTAGCATGGGCGGCTCTAGGCTCGTGGCGGTCCTGGGCAGAGAAAGAATCGGTGGCCCCTTCGCCTGGCAATGTCAATACGGTATCTTATGCACGGCGGATGGCCACGTACCATTGCGGACACTGCATAGCCGCCTCGTGCTCATGACACGCTTCTATATACGCGTGTCCGTAACTTGAAAACCAAGTGGCTGGCGTGGCGGCCCCTGGGATTTGGCAGCACTGTGCAGGTGCACAGTTTGCACATGCCTAAGGCCACCCCTGCTGCCTGCTGCTGCAGCCTAGCACTTCAGTTGTGACGCTGCGGCTCATTAACTTTGGTCGAGGCTCATGGCTATACTAGCAGATGATGTTTCTGGTACCGTAATGCCATGGGAAAACGTGCTTTTGTCAGAAGGCAGAAGTAAGAAAAGTCAATAAGTAACACCGAAGATGCAGAATGATTCAATCACAAACAATAGTAATCATTTTGTACAAGTTCAGTGCTAACTAGGATCTGTCATGCGGGCCGCACAGATTTCTGTTGCGGGCTGCGTGTTTGACATGCCTGATGTACGGGGACTCTGCGAGGTATAACCATTTGACAAAGAGGCAAGATTGAGATGGTTTTGTAATGTGCAAAGGAGAGACGAGGGGTACATCAGGAATAGAATGAATAGGTTGAAACTGCCAGGCAAAAGGAAGGCCAAAGAGGAGGTTAATGGATGTGGTGAGGGAGGACAAGAAGGCAGTCTGTGGCAGAATATGAAAAGACCGGGATAGATGGAGACGGATCTGCTGTGTTGACCAGGGCTATGGAGTCGGAGTCAAGGAGTCAGAGTCGGAGACAATTTAGGGTACCTGAAGTCGGGGTCGGAGTCTGCAAAAATGTACAGACTCCAACTCCTAATAAATTTTAATTGTAATGAAAAAAAATACAGCATGTTGAAATATCCCATTTCACAAACAATAGTCATAATTAAGTACTTCTCTGATGTAAGAATAAAGCCCAGTGTATAGTTGTGTTACTACTAGTGTGAGATTCAGCTGAGCTATTATACAACCTGACATTCACATATTGTAATCTGGATTATGGTACATTACAAAAAGTGTTTTCATTTTATTTCAGCTATAATGTGTTTAACAAGTTAATTTGAGTGTAAACAAGTGTAATGATGGAGGTGGAGGTGTGTGCTATGGCCTGATGTGTGTTCAGGGGTTCTTGTCTTTTGTTTAAAAACTGGCCAATACGGTAGAGAGTCAGCTTCCTAGCCAGTAGTTCTGTGGTTAAATGACATGTATGTTGCCTTCTTTCTATCGACATGGAAAATACATTAGCATATTAAATACAGAGGAGTCGGGGATTCAGAGTCAGATGTACCAGAAACTAAGGAGTCGGAGTCGAAAGATTTCTCTACCGACTCCACAGCCCTTGTGGTGACCCCTAAATGGCATCAGAGTGTAATAGACTGTTTTAACTTAACTCAACTCATGGTTTGAGGGTCACAAATTTCATTTCAGAAACCTTGTCCATTATTTACTAGGGGGCTTCTACCCCTGCTTGCTTTACTCGCCAACCCCCCACCTGCGCTATGTGCCAACAACTACGCATTTCTGGTGCTCTTTCGCCAAACAGCAAAACTTTTAATTCTCGCGGATAGGCCTCTTCATTGGGAACTACTTTTCCATGATGGCAGCACGAATTAGATGATCTACAACTTAAAGTTTAAAGCCAAACAATATCTACATACTTCTGTCATATCTCCTATGTCCATATATTCGATCTCTTTTCGGTTTTACCTTTTCATCAATATCGCATTGAATTTTGATTCCGTGTTTGGAATTACATCGTGATAACGCAGCGTATAACTGCCCGTGAGTGAATATCGTTTCTTCCTGTCTACAAGAATTTTGTCTGACAATAGCATTCACACAAATGAGAAATGATTGAACCGTGTGTGGAGTTATGTGGGTAGGACTTTTCCAAATCTCTTTGCATATACTCTTGTCTCACAGGGCTTGAAATTTTCTCTTGTGGGATTTCACTTTAACCAAACAACAAATCTTTTAATTCTCGTGGATACGCCTCTTCATTGGGAAGACAATTTTTTTTCCCTGATGGCAACATGAACAAGTCTCCAACTTAAAGTTTAAATCTGAACAATATATTCAATCTCTTTTCGCTGTTCCATTATTTCACTGAGTAATAATTTCCATTTGTTTGTGCTAATGCGATCTTTACTATCCTTTTTTTGAGACTTTATAATTTTTGTACTTCCATTATCTCTAACCTGCTCTGCATGTGTATCGCACCAACATTTTTGAACCTCTTTACGACGTTTTACTTTGTCATCTACTCTTTGTCTTTTATTTTCGGCACTGGGCGTGGTTAAATCTCTTGGCACAAAGACTTGTCTCGTGGGACGTGAAAGTGTCTCTCTGAGAAAATCACGTCTCGCCTCTTTCTAAGATTTTTTTTTTATAGTAGAGAGATATGCAGCTTTACAGTCTACACTGATTTACAGTAATTTTGGTTTCTTTACTTCAAGAAGTTAACTAGTAAATTACTATAGTTACTGTTAATATTCAGAATTAAGGGGGATTTTGTTGCTTTCAATGTTCTCCAGGATTACCAAAAAATGCAATGCATTTTGGATGGAGATTTTGGATTTGAGAAGTGATTTAGGTCTAATACGTGTCTCCAAAGATCGCCACTTCTCCAAAAACCACTGACAAGGCTGACAATTTGGAAATTAAGAGGCAAGTGTTTCTGTAATTTTTTTTTTTTGTTTCTCAGAGTTAAAGGCCTTTTGATTTGTCTCTATAGCAAGTAAACCTGTAAAACTTTGGGGAAATCCAGTGAGGGGTATTACATCTCTCTATTTAAAAAAAAAAATCTTGCGACGAGACGTGACCTTTGGAAGAAAGACAGAGAGACACTTTCACGTCCCGCAAGACGGTCAAGTCACGTCATATTTACAACCTTTGGAAGCAAGTCCTGTGATACACATGCAGAGCAGGTTAGAGATAATGGAAGTAGGAAAATACGAAAGTCTCAAAAAAATGAGATCGTAAAGATTGCATTAGCGCAGCAGTTCTCAAACTGTGGGGTGCGCCCCCCTAGGGGGGCGCGAATGTTGCCATATGTGGCATAATTTCACTATTTGTAGGGAAATTTTAAACTTGTAGTGGTGTATCGAAAGCAAAAAATATAGGAATAAATTTTATCAGGGTTTCAAAAAAACGATAGGGGGGCGCGATTAAAACTGTTATGAAAACTCAGGTCGCAAATACTTTAAGGTTGAGAAACGCTGCATTAGCGCAAACAAACGGAAAATATTACTCGGTGAAATAACGGAACAGCGAAAAGAGATTGCATAGTGTTTGAGGATATCCAGAGGACAAGAGAGACAAGGCAGTGAGACAAAAGGACAGCTGCTGTACAGGCTTTTAAATGTTCGAAGCGCATACGGCAGCAGCAGCAGCAAGCCAGCAGCTGATCGAGCAAAGAGGAAGTAAAAAAAAAAAAAAAAAAACTATTTGTTTCCCACTGTATCACCGTTTAAGAGGGGGTTTCGGAGGAGCGACTGCGTCTCTTTGGGGTGCGTTCAGCCCCCCTCTTCACAACATGAGCGGCAGAGATGCGAAGTGGCCGGCGCGTAGCGCAGGCCGGGGGGGTTGGCAAGCAAAGTGAGCAGGGGGTGAACCAACCTAGTATTCTACAAAGATGGGACTATCCATCCATCCATTTTCCAACCCGCTGAATCCGAACACAGGGTCACGGGGGTCTGCTGGAGCCAATCCCAGCCAACACAGGGCACAAGGCAGGAACCAATCCTGGGCAGGGTGCCAACCCACCGTAGGACACACACAAACACACACTAAGGCCAATTTAGAATCGCCAATCCACCTAACCTGCATGTGTTTGGACTGAGAGGAAACCGGAGCGCCCGGAGGAAACCCACGCAGACACGGGGAGAACATGCAAACTCCACGCAGGGAGGACCTGGGAAGCGAACCCAGGTCTCCTAACTGAGAGGCAGCAGCGCTACCCACTGCGCCACCGTGCCACCCAAGATGGGACTATTCTGGGTTGAATTTTATTATGGCTTGTCCAACTCTGATTTTGATACAAGTGATTAAAAACGAATGTGAGGTTCCAGCTTCAGCTGATTGGTCCACGGCTAATCGTGGTACTGACAATGTTTGCCAGGGAGGACTGCCACTTAACAATGATAAGAGGTAGAAACCAGATTGCAATGCACTGCGACCGTGACCATTGCTGCTGCCCCAGCCACACAAAGACAGCCTGGCAGCAAGCCTGCCGCACATTCTTGGCAAACTGGCAGCCACAGCATGCAGCAACAGACGTTTTATGTTGATTTCTGTGTGAAACCATTGCTTTTCAGAAACTAGGTTTTTTGGAAAAAAATATTCAGCCCTCGGGTGGCACGGTGGCGCAGACTGTAATCATGCTCTGATTGATTTTTTGCTTATTATCTGGCCTTTCCCTGATCAGATCCTTCTTATTGCAACATCTCACTCCCTGACTGGTTACCCCTCACAGAAGAAAACTTCATTCCTACATGGAAGTTAACTCCACGGACAAAGCCTGAATTCCCATCCTCTGTATTTGCCATGAGCTGTGGGTAGTGACTGGATGAATGAGATTGTGAGTGAAATTAGATTTATTGGATGGTGATTTCTGCAACAGTCTGCGTGAGTTTCCTCCGGGCGCTCCGGTTTCCTCCCACAGTCCAAAGACATGCAGGTTAGGTGGATTGGCGATTCTAAATTGGCCCTAGTGTGTGCTTGGTGTGTGGGTGTGTTTGTGTGTGTCCTGCGGTGGGTTGGCACCCTGCCCAGGATTGGTTCCCTGCCTTGTGACCTGTGTCGGCTGGGATTGGCTCCAGCAGACCCCCGTGACCCTGTGTTCGGATTCAGCGGGTTGGAAAATGGATTTCTGCAACAACATGAGAAGCTCTGCAACACTGGAGAATTATGGAGTAAAAACTGCTGCTTCTCTCAACTGAGAAAAACTAGTTGAGGTGGTTTAGGTGTATAGTTTGGATGCCAATGGCACCTTCTTCAGGGGGCAGAACGGTGGCGCAGTGTTAGCGCTGCTGCCTCGCAGTAAGGAGACCCGGGATTGCTTCCCAGGTCCTCCCTGCGTGGAGTTTGCATGTTCTCCCCATGTCTGTGTGGGTTTCCTCCCACAGTCCAAAGACGTGCAGGTTAGGTGCATTGGCGATCCTAAATTGTCCCTAGTGTGTGTGCTTGGTGTGTGTGTGTGTGTGCCCTGCGGTGGGCTGGCGACCTTACCAGGGATTTGTGCCTCCAGCAGACCCCCGTGACCCTGTGTTAGGATATAGCGGGTTGGACGATGACTGACTGACTGACTATTCAGCCCTCAAAGAGTTAATTGAACAGAACTGTAAAATCAATGTTCCTAACAACCTCTGTCTCCTGGTGAATACCTTACAAACCCTTATTGAAAATGTTTACCCCAACCTACAAAATCTGCATGAAAAGGACGTCTCATGGTTGAGGGAGAGTGCTAGTCTAACATCAAAAAATGACAGGACTTCACATATAAACACCATTTTACTTCACCAACTAACTTCCGAAATAAAAACATATAAGTCTGTTGACTCTGTTGTAGAACTAGAGGACGCAGTGCACTATCCAGTAGAGTTTCTTCACACTCTTAATCCTCCGGGCAGGCCTCCGCATACGCTACTTTTGAAGGTCGGCTCACCAATTATGTTACTACGAAACTTACAGTGCATCCGGAAAGTATTTACAGCGCATCACTTTTTCCACATTTTGTTGTTACAGCCTTATTCCAAAATGGATGAAATTCATTTTTTCCTCAAAATTCTACACACAACACCCCATAATGACAACGTGAAAAAAGTTTACTTGAGGTTTTTGCAAATTTATTAAAAATAAAAAAACTGAGAAATCCCATGTACAGAAGTATTCACAGCCTTTGCTCAATACTTTGTCGATGCACCTTTGGGCGGAGTGGTGGCTCTGAGGCTAAGGAGCTGCGCTGGTATCCCGAAGGTTGCCGGTTCAAATCCCCGTCACTGCCAATAAGGCCACTGCTCTGCTGGGCCCTTGAGTAAGGCCCTTAACCTGTAATTGCTCCAGGGGCGCTGTACAATGGCTGACCCTGCGCTCTGACCCCAAGGGGTATGCGAAAACTACCAAATTCCTAATACAAGAAATTGTATAAGGCGAAATAAAGAACAAAAAAAAAAGTCTTTTTGAATATGATGCCACAAGCTTGGCACACCTATCCTTGGCCAGTTTCGCCCATTCCTCTTTGCAGCACCTCTCAAGCTCCATCAGGTTGGATGGGAAGCGTCGGTGCACAGCCATTTTAAGATCTCTCCAGAGATGTTCAATCAGATTCAAGTCTGGGCCACTCAAGGACATTCACAGAGTTGTCCTGAAGCCACTCCTTTGATATCTTGACTGTGTGCTTAGGGTCGTTGTCCTGCTGAAAGATGAACCGTCGCCCCAGTCTGAGGTCAAGAGCGCTCTGGAGCAGGTTTTCATCCAGGATGTCTCTGTACATTGCTGCAGCCATCTTTCCCTTTATCCTGACTAGTCTCCCAGTTCCTGCCGCTGAAAAACATCCCCACAGCATGACGCTGCCACCACCATACTTCACTGTAGAGATGGTGCCTGGTTTCCTCCAAACGTGACGCCTGGCATTCACACCAAAGAGTTCAATCTTTGTCTCATCAGACCAGAGAATTTTCTTTCTCATGGTCTGAGAGTCCTTCAGGTGCCTTTTGGCAAACTCCAGGCGGGCTGCCATGTGCCTTTTACTAAGGAGTGGCTTCCGTCTGGCTACTCTGCCATACAGGCCTGATTGGTGGATTGCTGCAGAGATGGTTGTCTTTCTGGAAGGTTCTCCTCTCTCCAGAGAGGACCTCTGGAGCTCTGACAGAGTGACCATCGGGTTCTTGGTCACCTCCCTGACTAAGTCCCTTCTCCCCAGATCGCTCAGTTTAGATGGCCGGCCAGCTCTAGGAAGAGTCCTGGTGGTTTCAAACTTCTTCCACTTACAGATGATGGAGGCCACTGTGCTCATTGAGACTTTCAAAGGAGCAGAAATTTTTCTGTAACCTTCCCCAGATTTGTGCCTCGAGACAATCCTGTCTCAGAGGTCTACAGACAATTCCTTTGACTTCATGCTTGGTTTGTGCTCTGATATGAACTGTCAACTGTGGGACCTTATATAGACAGGTGTGTGCCTTTCCAAATCATGTCCAGTCAACTGAATTTACCACAGGTGGACTCCAATGAAGCTGCAGAAACATCTCGAGGATGATCAGGGGAAACAGGATGCACCTGAGCTCAATTTTGAGCTTCATGGCAAAGGCTATGAATACTTATGTACCTGTGCTTTCTCAATTTTTTTTATTTTTAATAAATTTGCAAAAACCTCAAGTAAACTTTTTTCACGTTGTCATTATGGGGTGTTGTGTGTAGAATTCTGAGGAAAAAAATGAATTTAATCCATTTTGGAATAAGGCTGTAACATAACAAAATGTGGAAAAAGTGATGCGCTGTGAATACTTTCCAGATGCACTGTACAACCACTAAAACTTTGTAATGGCACCAGGCTTCAGATCAACTCTCTGCACAAGAACCTCATTGAGGCAGCTGTCTTCACTGGCACTGGCTCAGGGGAGACTCTATTTATTCCTCGCATCCCTCTCATACCCTCTGACCTCCCATTCCAATTTCCAGTAAGGGTCTGCTTTCACTATGACAATAAAGTCACAGGGCCAGACTCTAAAAAGGTCGCCATTGACTTGACACAAGATGGCTTCTCACATTGCACGCTCAAGAGTGAGCTCAGTAGACAGCTTGGTCATTTTACAGCCCGAGGGCAGAACTGCAAACGTCGTTTACAAAGTGATCCTTACGTCCTAAAAATGTGCATTTCTCATACACAACACTTACAATCATAAATTAAACTCTTTACAATCATCAAATTCACTCTCAACACTAAAGTAAGCCTACAACAATTACATTGACAATCATGTTACGTTATTTTTAAAATGTTTCCTTTTCTTTTTCATAACTTCTTTAACACACTACTTCTCCTTTTTGCTAGTAGTTTATATAATGAAGCTCTGTTATCACATCTTTGCTCGTCATGTAATGTAAAGATAGTTTACCGCATTTGCTGCTGGTTACACACATTTATAACAAACCTGTCAAAATGGCTGCCGTTCATGTTTGACCAGAGTAAATTAGTCTGGTTTACTTAATACATTTCAAAGTCTTTAAAGGCAATGTAGCAAACATAACCTAATGGATATTTAATGAAAAAATGTAAATACTATACATGAAACGTTAAAACATTTAACTGGTTTAAAAGCAAACATCGCACAGTTACATTCTGTCTTCAAATATTATAGTTGTGCAGGTGGACACCATGCAATGTCTTAACAAAAATGATTAAATCCACTTTAAGTGGTTCACTGATAATGCTGATTCTATGAAAGGGTTATGCAATCCCTTGCTAAAGAGCATTTTTATCTTCTGTTTTAAATGTAGCAACAAGACAATGGGATGGATTGCCCAATGGGCAAGAGGTTGCCAGGCCAGAAAGGCTGGCAGAGGCCAAGGAAAAGGCACAGGAGAGCAGCAAGAGTAAGAGAAAAACCTCGATGTCAATAAACATCCCAATGTTGGGCACAGGGGTGTAAGCCCTATTAGTGTATGAGGGGTCTTGGAAGATTAACGGGCAGTAAGACCATTGCAGTGGAGAAGATGAGAGCAGCCTGGGACTTCGGTAAGGGAAAGTGGAAAAGAACTTTCAGGAGATTTTTAAACATGCAGGATGTTTTATGACAGTGACATGTGAGGTGTGCCTTGAAATAGATGTGTAAAGAAAGACCCCAATGTCTGACGTGTAGTGTGAACGTTACCAGATGTCTGCAGTTTGACTGGGTCATCAGTGGGGGACTGTAGTGAAATAGAAAGGTGATTTTTGTGCAGCTACAAGCATTGTTCTGTGGTGTCCACTTTAAATCAGTCTTTATAAGAATGGTAGACTAACTTCATGGTGGTCAACATACTAAAATACACTCATACACAACACAAAACTATATATATTGTGATGGCCGACCGGGACACCCCTGCTGCATATGTTCAGGGGGAGCAGCCATGGGCTCCTCAGTACCTCCCCCGGGACACTTGGTGGCAGCCTCCCTGGCTGACGATGGTGCCTCAGTTTCCCACAGGGCTCCATGGGAGATGGAGTTCTCCAACACCCTGTGGGGATCTGGGGTGGCCACTAGGGGGTGCTGCATGGATCCCGGAGCCAACCTGGACATCTCTACAGTCCCGCTCGGAAGTGCAATTAGCAACAGGTGATCAAGCACCTGGAACAGTTCCAGGTGGGCTATAAAAGGGGCCAGCATCCACCACTCAGGAGCCAGAATTGTGAGGAAGAGGACGAGGTTGCCTGGGAAGAGTGGTGGTTTGAGAAGAAAGGGTTGTATTTTGAGTGCTTTTTGGGACTGTGTATTGCCTGTGGGGCTCACGGGAAAGACGTGCCCCACAGGTGAAGAAAAATAAAGCCTGTGTCTTTTCACACTTGCCTCAGTGTGAATCTGTGCCGGGTCGGGCGCTATATAGCTTCTAATTCACTATATATAAACTATATATTACTATATATATATATACACACACACACACAAGCATGTCTTCAGCCAGCACTATGTGCAGAATTTTTTTTTTTTATGCACATTGCCACCATCTTGTGGATGTCAGCCGACATTACACCCAGGCCCAGATCCTGTATGTTGCTATTTTTTATATCTATACAGGGTGTCCCAAAAGTCACTATACACTTTTAATAAGTTCCTAAAAATTACACAAGAAACTGAGTTTATTAATATTTCTAGCATCAACAAAGAAGTCATTGCAGTTTTACTTGCTACGCTTGCCATCACGTTCCAATGCCTTGAAGACTAGTTGTATACCTCCACATGAGCGCCTCCATTTTTGACAACTTTCAGCCACCTTCGGACACCAGCCTCTCCGACGTTTTGCAGCATCTCTTCCCCGACCCCGCTGCAGGCCGTGAGAATTCTATCCTCAAGCTGTGACAGGTTACGGGGCTTAGTGGCATACACCTTGCTTTTGATATAGCCCCAGAAAAAAAAAGTCATAAGGTGTAAGGTCAGGGGAGCGTGGAGCCCATTCAAGGGGACCCCTTCAACTGATCCATCAGTCAGGAAACTTGATGTTCAGGGAATCTTGGACTAACCTGGCAAAGTGGGGAGGGGCGCCATGGTGAAGGGAATGATATGCTTACAAAAACTGCAAAGCTGTCATATGCTGATGGCTTAAGTCTCTCAGAATGATACCTGGAACGAAACAGAAAAAAGGAAGTGTATAGTGACTTTTGGGACACCCTGTATATATAAAATCCTAAGCCTAAAAGTGCAATGGTGACGTTTTTATGTCATGTTTTTTGTCACGCTTTAAATCGAGTTTATTTTAAAAACTACAGATTGTGATATGGACGCTGTATTGCGCCAGACCCGACACAGACTCACACTGAGGCATGTGTAAAACACAGAGGACTTTTATTTTTCTTCACCTGTGGGGCATGTCTTCCCCGTGAACCCCACAGGCAATACACAGTCTCAAAAGCACTTAACTTCACACAACACAATCCTTCACCTGGCACCACCACTCCTCCCAGGCAACCTCGTCCTCTTCCACCCAATTCTGGCCCTGAGTGGTGGTTGCCTGTTCTTTTTAAAGCCCACCTGGAAGTGCTCCATGTTCTTGATCAGCTGTTCTTGATTGCACTTCTGGGTGGGGCTGTAGAGATGTCCAAGCTGGCTCCGGGATCCATGCAGCACCCCCTGGTGGCCACCCCAGATCCCCACAGGGTTGTGGAGAACTCCATCTCCCATGGAACCCTGCGGGAAACTGAGGCACCATCGTCAGCCAGGGAGGCTGCCACCAAGCGTCCCGGGGAAGGTACTGAGGTGCCCATGGCTGCTCCCCCGGAACATAAGAAGAAGGGGCATCCCGGTCGGGCATGGAACCTGGTCGCCCGCCACAATATACAGTATATGTTTGTTATCATTCTTTTCAGAATTTGTCAAACACGAATGTGATGTTGTTAGATTTTCAGATTCTTATTCCGTTTTTAAATTATAAACTTAAAAATATCAAGAACTCACGTCCCGCGAGACGAGAATTTGTGCCAAGAGATTTAACCACACCTGGGGCCGGAAATAAAAGACAAAGAGTAGGACAGCTGTTGTACTGGCTTTTAAATGTTCGAAGCGCCATGCGAGATGCAGATCACATGGCACGGCAGCAGCAGCAAGTCAGTAGCTAATCGAGCAAAGAGGGGAGTAAAAAAAAAACTATTTGTTTCCCATTGTATCACAATTTAAGAGGGGGTTTCAGAGGAACGACTGCATCTCCTTGGGGTGTGTTCAGCCCCCCTCTTCACAATATGAGTGGCAGAGACGCGAAGTGGCTGGAAAGCGAAGCGAGCAGGGGGGAACCCCCTAGTATATATATTGCATTGTATATATATATATATATATATGGTTGAAATAGTTTTACTGTCAAATGCATTATTTGACAGTAAAACTATTTCAACCATTCTATGATCTGCTTCTCGCAACTGAAAGAGGGCACCGTGGCGGATGTTAGCCGACTTGCTGACCAACCACAAGCGTTACCTGGTAGGTAACCACCCATACAATCAGATTGTGATTCAGACTACGAATGCCATGAATATATATATATATATATATATATATATATATATATATATATATAGTAACGTGTGAGTCCCTGTCTTGCACCCCAAAACACGAGGCTGAGTCTCAGTACTTTAGCAAAACCAGCTTTATTCAGCTTGAAACAGGAACAGCCCTGTTATTTATTGCAGCGGGATCTGCCACTCTCCTATACACAGACACAGCAGTCAGGCAGGGTCATGGCCAGGTAATACCGTTCCTTGCATTTATAATGTTCCTTGCATCACCCATTGACGACAGGCACTTATAGTGCGACTACAATCGACTTGGAGTTCCTTCCACGGTGAACCGCTGCAGCTCTGTGAGCCTGTGGTTGCCTCGGCAACCGATAAGCACTCTTCCACAGACATGGCGATCGTGCTTCGGGACACTCTTCTGCATGTCGTCCCACTGGGGGGAGTTCCCAAAAGAGTTTAGAAACCTCATAATATATATAATAAAATAATTCATGTTAAAATATAATACAAAGTATGTTTTTTGTTACAGTATCTCATTGTAGGCCACCTTTCCATTTCAATTATGTTATGCATGTGTTGGCTGTCATGGCACTGTGGTGGTAGCCCTGGCACACACTGGCAAATACCTTTTTTATTTTTCTAAGACTATCATGTTGAAAAGATCCCAGACTTACAAATCAATCTTGGTCAAATGTTTTGAGCCTAAAAAAGGCACAAACAGCATCTTACTGTGACCCATATTAAAAACCAGCACTGGAGAAAGAATGGCAGGAGCATAAGCCATTGTGGTGTGGCCACAAACAGCCTTTTGGTTTCTAAAATGAGCGTACACTGAACTATGAATCAGGTAAAGACAGAAATAAAACGCCATGCACAGAACCTGCAACAATGGCGACAAAAATCTATAAGCACTACAACAGTATATACAATAAAACAAAGAAAAATTAGACAACTTGAAAACAAAGTAAAACGACTTTTTCCCACCAAAGTTATAATTAACATTGATTTACTTAATCAACATGCGGTTTCTTTTAAATCCATTCTACAAGTTCACAGTCTGCTTTATTTCTTATTTATAATGCTTCAGGGCGGATCTACTATGAAATTAATGAAGCTTAAGCTTCAGGGCCCCCTTATCCCAGAGGAAGCCCAGAAGCGACCTCAATCCACATTGATTAAAGATTTTGGGTGTCTACTGTATGAGAAGGGTTTCTAAAATAATAATAATAACAATACAGTGTAATTCAATACAAAATAATAGTTAACATAAAAATTAAAAGGATGTTAAAATATCATGTAGACCAGCCATAAATAAAAAAAGTTCAAATTGAGGGTGTTTCATTCTAAATACAGTCGACCCTTGATATACGACCGGCCTGACATGCAAACAACTTGATTTACGACCAACATCTTGCGTTACGACCTGAATGCGGTCACGTGTATCCACTTGCGTGATTGTAAACAAACAGCTGAGAGCGTTCGTAAGCGTCAGTCGGAGCCCTGATACATGTGTTTGTGGACGTAATTTCGGTCAGTGCAGTGATTTATATAATTTTTTTCGATAATTGCTAAGGAAGGAAGAGAAGGTAACGAAAGTAAAGAAAGCGATCACAAACGAAACGAAGAAGGAAATTGTGCGGAAATATGAGAGTGGTGTTCGTGTGACCGATCTCGCTAATATGTACAGCATGTCGAAATCCACCATCTCGACAATTTTACAAAGAAAAGATTTGTATAAGGAGGCTCCTTCCAAACAATAACCACCTTCCATTTCATTCTCCTCCTCCTCCTCCCTTCCTGCAGCCCAAAGATGTCAACTTAAATGGTGAGTACAGTATGAAATTGTTGTTTCTGGTAGGCTAGGCACTTTTTATAACTTTTTGGTTAGTACATTAGAAAAATTATTGGTGTTTTGGTAAATTATGCACATTATACAACCCTTTTTTATTATGAAAAGGTTAAGTAAGTGTTGCTGTGGGCGGTTCGGAACGCATTATGGGTATTTCCATTATTTCTTATGGGAAAAGTAGTTTTGACTTACAACCAACTTGAGTTACAACCAGCCCTCGCGAACGAATTGAGTTTGTAAGTCAAGGGTCCACTGTATATTATAAATATTTGGAGGTGAAGGGACCTCCATAACAGTTCAGTAAGTCCATTAGTGCAGTGTTTATCGTTAAAGCAGTGCTTCCCAAACTCCGTCCTGGGGACCCCCTGTGGCTGCAGGTTTTTGTTCCAACCAACTTCCGTTTTTCATTGGACTCTTAGCTTAATTAAGTGAGTCGTTATTTCCCAGTTTCTGTGTTTTGGAGTCAATGTTGAAATTAGATTTTTCTTAAAATGTGATAAGCCTATGGGAAATATGTAGTTTTTTAAAGTCGTTAACAGTATTCACAACCTAATTGTCATTCTGCTTTTCCAGGTGTTCTGGTTATTTAATTGATTATTTACTAATTAGCGAGTCTGACACTGAAGTCGTTGCTGCTTTCATACTCCTGGGTTGTATTAAGCTGACGTCATTATCAAAGTACGCATAAATGAAAACGAGTTGGATGACCATGACTATCGACTGTTGTGTGTTTGGCAAGATCCTTTATTGCTCCCGGAGGAAATTCTTTTTGAAAGATACCGCTTTAACCAAGGGGGAATATTGTACCTCAAAAATGTATTAGGACCTTATATTCGAAGTTAAACTCGGCGAAGTCTGGCTCTCACAACCACACAGACAGTAGGCATTGCTTTGAGGTTTTTTGCAAGCGGCACTTTTTTTATATACTGTAGCGATGCGGAAAATCTATCTAAAAGTGCAGTTTGCCAGGCAATTCGTAAAGTCTGTTTGGCTCTGAAACATTTCCTTCGGGTTTTCATTGTGTTTCCTGGACACCTGCGTGTGCAGACAATAAAAGAGGCGTTTCATGCCATTGCAGGTAGGTAATACACAGGCTAAAACACCCACAGTTCCACAAAGAATCTCACAATCAGCCTAACATTCTCATTACCAGGATTTCCAAATGTGATTGGGGCACATGGGACTGATCAGAGTGGAGTTTGATCAAACATTATTTGGAAAATGTACCTATCCTCCCGATGAATATAATCAGACACAGTGTCTTCATCAAATACAGTATTTGACCTTCGTCAATATCTCGTTGGTCAGATACAGGTTCTAGGGATATGACATTCCCTGCAACTGACCCAAAAAAAAAGAGGGCTAAATGGAACATACCTATGGCACACATTGAGGACAAATATATGCAATGACCATCCTTTACCTGAAATGAAGTGACCACTGCATCCTGCCACTGGTTCTGAGGAGGAGCTTCCCCCTGGAATGCCCTCAGAAACAGGGCGATGGGCATTTTGCTGGACAGCCAACTCTTCTGCAGGGGTTAGGTCTGGACTGCGTGGACCTCCACCCGTTTTTTGCTTGTCTGCCTTCTTATTAGCTTTAAAATTAATGTTCTTTACATTATATATGATTCTTTATGTCAACAATTCTTTAAATAGTTATATACCAATATTTACCAGTTTGAAGTATATTCTTGTACCTCACTTTCACCTGTTCCCATGTTCTCCTTGTGCTCACGTTTGATCTAGAATTATGACATATTAAATAATAATTAATCTGACACATAGGAAATGAAACGCTGCTTTCAGTAAGTACAATACACAATACTTAGCGTTTAATTTGTCGGCCACTTTTTGCCAGCCATCTTTTCTGGTCTGTGCTGCTTTTGCAGTGTTACCCCTTGTGCATATTAAATCTTGAAATTCTTCATGTCCTTCGAATAAAAGGTCTTGCTCCGCTTGTGTGGAAAAAAAAATGCACCCGTTCTTTCGTCATTTTGTTACAGCCTATCAAAGACTTGCTGATCATGTTTTCTAGACTCGATATATATGGGCTTTACAATCAGCGCGGGTGCGCGCATTCATCTCGGATGATTAGATCCAGCTCGACTAATCTCCTGCACGGCTGTGTTTGAAAAAACGACTTATCTGGATGAGTTTCACCGGCATTAACTCATCCAAGATGAGACATCTGATCTCGGATGATTTAAGCGACGTACGAAAAATACCCCCCAGTTTGCTTGTTTTGTGTCTCATTATTGTTTGGCTGTTAATTAAGGAAATAGAAAGAACTAAGGGGTCTAAGTCGAGTTAATTAAAACTAAGGCAAAAGAAGTTATTTAGCAGCAGAAACAGGTCACTAATTAAGAAGGTGGTTAGAATGAAAACCTGTAGCCATTGCGGCCCTCCAGGACCGGAGTTTGATACCCGGGGGGTATTTTTCGTACGTCGCTTAAACCATCCGAGATCAGGTGCCTTATCTTGGATGAGTTAATGCCAGTGAAACTCATCCAGATAAGTCGGTTTTTCAAACGCAGCTGTGTATTAGATTAGTCGAGCTGGATCTAATCATACGAGATGAATGCATGCGGCCGCGCTGAGTGAAAAGCCCATATATATTGAGTCTAGAAAACATGATCAGCAAGTCTTTGATAGGCTGCAACAAAATGACGAAAGAACGGGTGCATTTTTTTTTCCACACAAGCGGAGCAAGACCTTTTATTCGAAGGACATGAAGAATTTCAAGATTTAATATACATAAGGGGTAACGCTGCAAAAGCAGCACAGACCAGAAAAGACGGCTGGCAAAAAGTGGCTGAAAAAATTAAACGCTAAGTAGTGTACATTGTACTTACTGAATGCAGCGTTTCATTTCCTATGTGTCAGATTAATTATTATTTAATATGTCATAATTCCAGATCAAACGTGAGCACAAGGAGAACATGGGAACAGGTTAAAGTGAAGTACAAGAATATACTTCAAACTGGTAAATATTGGTATATAACTATTTAAAGAATTGTTGACATAAAGAATCCTATATAATATAAAAAACATTAATTTTAAAGCTAATAAGGAGGCAGAAGCAAAAAACAGGTGGAGGTCCACGCGTTCCAGACCTAACCCCTGCAGAAGAGTTGGCTCTCCAGCAAAATGCCCATCGCCCTGTTTCTGAGGGCATCAGGGGGAAGCTCCTCCTCAGAACCAGTGGCAGGAAGCAGTGGTCACTTCATTTCAGGTAAAGGATGGTCATTGCATATTTGTCCTCCATGTGTGCTATAGGTATGTTCCATATAGCCCTCTTTTTTGTTGGGTCAGTTGCAGGGAATGTCATATCCCTTGAACCTTTGTCTGACCAACGAGATATTGACAAAGGTCAAATACTGTATTTGATGAAGACACTGTGTCTGATTATATTCATTGGGAGGAGAGGTACATTTTCCAAATAATGTTTGATCAAACTCCACTCTGATCAGTTCCATGTGCCCCAATCACATTTGGAAATCCTGGTAATGAGAATGTTAGGCTGATTGCGGGATTCTTTATGGAACTGTGGGTGTTTTAGCCTGTGTATTACCTACCTGCAATGGCATGAAACGCCTCTTTTATTGTCTGCACACGCAGGTGTCCAGGAAACACAATGAAAACCTGAAGGAAATGTTTCATAACCAAACAGACTTTATGAATTGCCTGGCAAACTGCACTTTTTGATAGATGTTCCGCATCGCCTACAGTATATAAAAAAGTGCCGCTTGCAAGAAACCTCAAAGCAATGCCTACTGTCTGTGTGGTTGTGAGAGCCCGACTTCGCCGAGTTTGACTTCGAATATACGGAGCTAATAAATCTTTGAGGTACAATATTCCCCCTCGGCTAAAGCGGTATCTTTCGTACAGAATTTCCTCCGGGGGCAATAAAGGATCTTGCCGATCGCGCAAAACCCTCTTTATATGAAATTCTCTTCGTATAATTTGCGCACCGATATCAATTGGTCGCTCATTCATGAACGGCGAAGCCCTGACTGGATGACTTCCACGCACCATCACTGATCACGTGTGTAAACTAATCCTTGTTTACGTTTGCGGATTTGGATGTGTTGCTATGACAACACTTCCAGCAAGAGTTTCAAAAAACCGACAGATCAGGATCAGGCCAAATCGTCAACAATTACATCCGGCTAAGCGAGTAATCCACGTACGAAAAATACCCCCCCCCCCCCCCCCCCCCCCCGTGGTGTAGTGCTTGTTTATTTTTGTTATGGCCTCATAAATTTCAACTGCTGTGTGTGATGCCGTCACAAAAAGACAGTCTGAAAATTATTTTTGAAGCATTTGTGGATAAAAATCAGAGAATTTTACTTGTTTCATTCTCGAGTGATATTTTTTCGAACCCTGCTGCTTACACACGAATTGTACTGAGCCTTTTGGCCAATAATGTCACCCCCAAAAATGTGCCGCCCATGGCGGAACAAGACCCCCTTCACTAAGCCACTGCTATTGTGTTTTTCTGAATGCAGGATAAGTGAAAAGTAAAAAAGACCAGCTAATTAAATGAGATCAGTTGTTATCGATTATTATTACCAATTGTGAATCTGGATGGAACAAAAACCTGCAGCCACAGGGGGTCTCCAGGACCGAGTTTGGGAACCACTGTATTAAAGTATTCACGCCCTTGAAAGTGTTCTCATTTTACTGTTATAAAACATTGAATCATATTATACCGTACGTGTGGTGTCTGAGCACAGAACCTCAGAATGCAAATATTCATTTTGTGATTGGTCTGAAAAGTGGGATAGGAACTTTGTTTTTTTTTTTTATGCACAGTGCATCCTGGGTGCTTATCGTGGTGAAGAAATAAGAAAATGGAAAAGTAAGCATCTCTGACAGAAATAAGTTTGTTTGTTACCTAAAAGGTCTGCTGCGCTGAGAAACACCACCCCTTCGGAGAGTAACGAAAGACAGAACAGTAAGCTCTAAACCGTACAGTGAAAAAAAATTATGGGATAGCCCTGATCTCGTAGCCTACGTGCGCGAAAGTATCCCCTACACACGAGATAAGAGCTATCCCATGATTATTTCATTGTGCGGTTCAGGGCCTCCATACACTTGCGTATTCTGGTAGTAGATTAAAGCGGCTCGATGTTTATGAATTACGTTGGTGTTTCTTCAATTTTGTCAACGTCTTATAGACTGACTGCTTATGTGTCTTTACTAAAACCCTCGATACAGGGTCGCTATTATGTGCATTTCCTGCAGTGATGGTTGATACTGGCTCGTTCACGACTAATAAACAGAATTACTTGAGATACTCACTATTTTTCCACGGTACTGTACTAGAAACGCACTAACAACATGCCGAAATTCCACACTGACTGCATCGAGAAGCCCGTGGCCTCTGGTTTACAGAAGCTTGGACGACTGGTCGGTCGACACCCCTGGTGGTTTCTAGCGATTCCTCTCGTCTCTGCTACGGTGCTCGGTGGCGGATTTGCCTTCTTAACAGAGGCCCAAGCTAACAACATCGAGGAGCAGTTCACTCCAGTTGGCGGACCGGCCAAAGCAGACCGGGCTCTGGTCAGTCGGTACTTCCCCATAGACGAGTCCAGTTTCACCCCTCAGAGGCTGATCACGGAAGGCGCGTACGCGGCGTTCATTGCCGTACACCCGAGCGGGAAAATCCTGAGTGAAGAAGCGCTGACGGAGGTCCTGCGGATTGACGGCGTCATACGAAACATGACCGTGTCCGAAAGTGGTCAAGCCTTCAAATACAGGGACATCTGTGCGCAGAAGAACGGGGAATGTGCCCCCAACGCAGTGTTGAAAGCTCTTGGGAATAACGCGCGCGCCATCGGGAGCATCGCCTTCCAATTCCCCCTGTGGGTGACCGCCACCGAGCAGACATTTCTGGGGACGATACTCGGGGGAGTGGAGACGAGTGGAAGCGGGATAGTACAGAGCGCCAAAGCCATCCGAGTTTTCTACTTCCTGAAGGAGAGCGAGGTGGAGACGAGTGAGCGGTGGCTGCGGGAGTTTTTGAAGGTTTTCACTGAAGAGAAGAACGACTTCCAGCTGCAAGAGACTCAGGTAATGCTTTAGCGTTGCGTGGTGCCAACGTGCGGCGGCGCAGTGTGGCCTGCGCCTTTACGTTGATAGCAGGATGAGCAGCAGCAAGATTAAAGAATATGACATTTATAATGTGTTTTTTTTCAGTACAATATATCCACATTAAATGACAAAATTGTTTAATTTTTTTTTGATCCACAATATGTAGCCCGATATCGTTGATCAAATTTTAAGTCCGTATAAGAATCACTTTTATTTGCCAGTACTTAATGTACGGGAATTTGACTTGGTAGATTTGAAGCTGCTTGTAACAGAACACAACATCACCTACAAATAAAATAAATAGCATAAGTTTAAAAAAAAAATAGAAAAACTTAATACAAAGTTGCAGAATAGTACAATTATAAAGGAGATGTGCAAATGATGATGTGCCAAGTTAAAGTGTGAGTGTACAGTGTATATGCACATAACACCTTCATGCAGTATATGAGAGAATTAATGACTGTGCAAAGAAAACAGGATAAATTACAAGTTTAACTCCCAGTTTATTGTTCTGTGTAGACAGTACAGTACAGTGAAGTTCCTACTTGAACGTCTACAACAGAGTGGTGACAGCAGTATTACACCAACGGCAGAAAATGAATACGGTGTCGGACAGTACAGGTGCTGGTCATAAAATTAGAATATCATGACAAAGTTGATTTATTGCAGTAATTCCATTCAAAAAGTGAAACTTGTATATTAGATTCATTCATTACACACACACTGATGTATTTCAAATGTTTATTTCTTTTAATGTTGATGATTATAACTGACAACTAATGAAAGTCCCAAATTCAGTATCTCGGAAAATTAGAATATCAATTAAGACCAATGCAAAAAAAGGATTTTTAGAAATGTTGGCCAACTGAAAGGTATGAACATGAAAAGTATGAGCGTGTACAGCACTCAATATTTAGTTGGGGCTCCTTTGGCCTGGATTACTGCAGCAATGCGGCGTGGCATGGAGTCCACCAGTCTGTGGCACTGCTCAGGTGTTATGAGAGCCCATGTTGCTCTGATAGTGGCCTTCAGCTCTTCTGAATTGTTGGGTCTGGCGTATTGCATCTTTCTCTTCACAATACCCCATAGATTTTCTATGGGGTTAAGGTCAGGCGAGTTTGCTGGCCAATCAAGAACAGGGATACCATGGTCCTTAAACCAGGTACTGGTAGCTTTGGCACTGTGTGCAGGTGCCAGGTCCTGTTGGAAAATGAAATCTGCATCTCCATAAAGTTCGTCAGCAGCAGGAAGCATGAAGTGCTCTAAAACTTCCTGGTAGACGGCTGCGTTGACCTTGGACCTCAGAAAACACAATGGACCAACACCAGCAGATGACATGGCACCCCAAACAATCACTGACTGTGGAAACTTTACACTGGACCTCACGCAATGTGGATTCTGTGCCTCTCCTCTGTTCCTCCAGACTCTGGGACCTTGATTTCCAAAGGAAATGCAAAATTTTCTTTCATCAGAAAGCAGCAGTCCAGTCCTTTTTGTCTTTTGCCAATTTCTTCCCCATTTTGAGAATTTTCTCACATTCTGAAAAACTAAATCTCCTAAGCATTGCTTAATAATTTACACTCATAATAAATAGGAGGCAGAGTTAAATATGCTAAGATTTGCATTGGGTGTGATGAGGATGGACAGGATTAGAAATGAGGACATTAGAGGCTCAGGTCAGAGTCAGAGAGGAGAGATTGTGTTGGTTTGGACATGTGCAGAAGAGAGATGCTGGGTATATTGGGAGAAGGATGCTAAGGATAGAGCTGCCAGGGAAGAGGAAAAGAGAAAGGCCTAAGAGAAGGTTTATGGATGTAGTGAGAGAGGACATGCAGGTGATGGGTGTGACAGAGCAAGATGACGAGGACAGGAGGATATGGAATAAGACGATCTGCTGTAGCAACCCCTAACAGGAGTAGCCGAAAGAAGATGAAGAAAAAGAAACATTGTTACAGAAAAGGAACACTGTTCAATTATAAAGAATGGTCTGTAGAATGCTTTGTTTTTGCACAACATGGGAGATACTGGTCAATGTTGGACACTTTTTTATTAACCAGAACAGGTAAAATATTTGACTTGATAAACAATCTTGCTAATGAATGTATCATTTAATAATATATGGTGGTCCGGATCTAATTATGCAATCTTCATTACGCTATAACTGATTACGTTTATTACATAGAGAATTCACAGCACCTGCCCTGCACATAGAGATTTCACTTAAAATTCTTTTTGTTGCCGATAGATGGCAGCACCTCCCCAGCATTCCAGAATGGCGGGGAGACGGTTGTCAGTCAAACAGTTGCATAATTAGATCTGGACAATACTGTATTAAAGTTTAATGAATGTCCATAGAAATCTAGCATAGGAAACACCACCCTAAACCAGTAAAACGCAGTGTTCTGTTCTCTTTCAGTTTAAAATGGAGAAACTCAGGGTTGTATTTATCCCAAAATATATGCAATCACAGTTTAAAAGACAACACATTTCAGAGAAGCAAATGTCCTCTTTAATAAAACCCCTGTGTGCGTCCAGTGTCCGTGTGTGTGTGTCTTCTGGTGAAGTGCACATGCGCGGGGCACGGTGGGATGCTTCAAAGCAGAAGCTTCAAAGGCCGCCTGACATGTCACACAAGACAGAGAGGGCGGGAGCTATAACATATCGTGCGGCAGATCCAATCGGATTTCGGTAAATGAGGTAAGACCTAAAACAGAAAACACGAAAAATCCAATTGGGTACTGAGACGCAGAGACCAGCTTCCCCATTGTTGTGCAAGTGTTCACTCTGAGGATGTCAGATTTGCGATTAAGAAGCTTGGACCAGTAAAGTGTAAAGTAAAAGTAGATTTATTTTCACACACAATACATCAGTTGCTGGGGAGAATCTGCTGATTGCCCACTGTTGTGACAGAAAATTAAACGCATATTATGGACAGCAAAGCCAGTATTACTGTCAGAGAAAATTACAGGCATTTTACAGAAAAAAATTAATGAGGTAAAAGATCCCTTGCCATTTAATATAGACTGTTCCTACTAATGTTTATGGACTACTGTTCTAGCGCCCGTTATTGTAACAGGCTTAATGTCTAGTTTAAATAATAAAGACACTACCTTCTATGTCTTCTTCCTTTGGCTGCTCCCGTTAGTTGTTGCCACAGCAGATCATCTTCTTCCATATCTTTCTGTCCTCTGCATCTTGTTCTGTTACACCCATCAACTGCATGTCTTCTCTCACCACATCCATAAACCTTCTCTTGGGCCTTCCTCTTTTCCTCTTCCCTGACAGCTCTATCCTTAGCATCCTTTTCCCAATATACTCAGCATCTCTCCTCTGCACATGTCCAAACCAACGCAATCTCACCTTTCTGACTTTGTCTCCCAACCGTCCAACCTGAGCTGACCCTCTGATGTCCTCATTTCTAATCCTGGATTCCAATATACTCGTACACTATTATTCTGTACTCCATTTACGACTGACTCACCACATGGAGATTGATGCTTTGGGAGGTATCATTACAAATTGTAACTATTAAACTGAAGTGCAATATACTCAAAAGATTCAATTTTAATGTTGTAAAGGTAAGTCAACAACTTCATAGAACTCCACCATCTAATACCAGTCCACATATTTCTTTAGTGTTTAGCTGGAATTCTCACTTTTGTTAAAAGATCAAGTCTAAGTAATTTCTTTACAATCAAGTTGTATATTGAATTTCCCCTTGGGATTAATAAAGTATCTCTATCTATCTATCTATCTATCTATCTATCTATCTATCTATCTATCTATCTATCTATCTATCTATCTATCTATCTATCTATCTATCTATCTATCTATCTATCTATCTATCTTTCCTATTAATTTTCCACATGAATCTGTGCTCTAAAGTGAAGTATTTTTTTATAAATGAAGAAAAAACCTATTCTACTCTTTCACTTTAAAATGGAAGTGAAGGGATATTGGGTTCCAAAAGAATAACCAAAAAAACTTAAAAATAACCAACAAAATACTGTACACCCATTTTGAAGCATCAAATGTTTTGATTGATTAAAAAAATAAGTGTTTCTGAGGTACAGTCAGTCAGTCATCATCCAACCCACTATACCTTAACACAGGGTCACGGAGGTCTGCTGGAGCCAATCCCAGCCAGCACAGGGCGCATGTACACTTTAAAATGATTGAATCTCACAAAAATGTTGTGATTTTTTTCTTTTTTAAAATGACATAGTTACACTGTTTTAAATATGTGTGCAATTTTAAGACACAGGTCAATTCCCAGTAACACTATTCAGTAAATTTAAGGCTTTTGTTTTCATGTTTGGAGCCCAGTATCATTCACCTCAATTTTAAAGCACAAGAACAGACTAGGCATTTTTTTTTTTTTTTAAATATATCAAAAAATGCATCACATTAAAATGCAATTTCATGTGGCAAATTAATATATACTAAGGTTGCAAAGATTTTTCAAATCAAAATTCTAACTAGTCCTGCCGTATGCAATAGCATTACCAATCCTAAGAGACCGATGAGGAGGGTGGGAGGTGCAGGTTCACACTCGGCGCCTTAGGGTAGTATATTAAAGGGGCACAATGCTTACCAATTACTTTAATTAATTTCTTCCATTACCTAACCACCTTACAGACGGAAGGGTTATCTGCCTTTACTAATTCCAGCAATACAGTTTCACTATTGTGCACCTTTCCACCACTCGATCAAAGCACTGTGCTGTCCCTACATTGATGGATTGAAGGCCAGAGGGCCACATGACCATCATCATCAAGTTCTTCCATGTGAATCCTGAAAACCATGAGGACGGATTAAGGTCATTTATGTTAGGTAGAGTGCCTAGTGTGCCTTGGAGCCCCTGCAGATTTAGTTTTTTCTGTCCTCCCTGGCCATCAGACCTTACTTTTATTCTATGTTAATTAGTATTGCCACATTTTTTTTTGTCATTTTTTCTCTTTCTTCATCCTGTGAAGCACTTTGAACTACATCATTTGTATGAAAATGTGCTATATAAATAAATATTGTAGTTGTTTCCTGCAATGATTGTTGGTACTGGAGTGTGAATGACTGATAAATACAGTTAATTATATTAATCATTTTCTTTGGTAAAGTACAGAAATGCCATAACAACATGACAAAATTCCACTCCGACTACACCAAGAAACCCCTTGCTTCTATTTTACAGCAGCTGGGACAAGGGGTGGGTTGACACCCATGATGATTTTTAGTAATTTTTCTTCTTACTGCACTTGGTATTTTCCCTTTTCCCTCTTAAGTCCAGGCTAATTCACTCTTAGCGGTGGGGGCCCTGGTTAGTCAGTATTTCTCCACTGACAAGGCCCGTTTCACCACTTAGAGAAGAGTGAATGCGGCTTTCATTTGGGAACATTCTGAGTGAAGGACTAACAGAGGTCCCCCGGATTGACAGAGTCATATAAAACATGACTTTGTCCAAAAGTGGTCAAGCCTTCAGATATAGGGGCATCTGTGTGTAGAGGCTCAGGTGCTGATTTCCCACCATGCTGTTCGAAGCTCTCGGGAAGAATGAGAGCAACATAAGGAGCCTCACCTTCCAATTCCACCCATAATAAACTTTGGAAAATTTAACAGGATGAGTACATTCTGGAGAGGTATAAGCTCACCACTTATAGATGGCCCATTAATCCCAGGCCACTCCAAACCTTAACCTGTTGAAAATGAGCTTTGAGATGAGTGGGCGGTGCAGTGACAGGTGTCAGTATGTTGGTTAATGCTGGATGAGGCTTTTATTGAGCATTTAGGGGTGGGGAAAAATGGAGACCTAGTTCCATAGAATGGTAATTCACATGAAAAAATACCCCTTATTTTTAATTTGTTTGAGGTTAAAATCTATCGCTCTTAGAGTAGGTGCTATTTCTCCTTCTGGTTTGGAGTCTTTATTAATGCTGTTTGGTAGTGTGTGTTGTATACCAAAGTATACAAAACTCAAAGAAATACGCCACACAAAAATGATATATAGGGTGTCCTCAGGTTACAACGTCTCAACATATGACGTTTCAAGTTTACAATGCTCACTCCCATAAAAAAAAATTGAGATGTGAGTGTTTCGGCTTACGCCATTAGCATCATACTTACAGACTACGTTTGGTTGCGCGCAGAGGAAGAATACACAATAACGCAGCGTATGAGTGAGGGAGTTGGAAAACTAGTTTGGTTGCGCGCGGAGGAAGTGTTCCGTTTGTGTTGCTTTGTTTGGCGACTTTTTGGCCCTTATCATGGCTTCTAAACGAAAGTCAGAGTCTTCAGATAGTAGTGCTTCGAAGAAGAGGAAAGCCATCACGATGGAAGTGAAATTACACAATTTAAAAGAGATCAGAAGGAATACAGGTAAGGAATTTTTTTACACTCATTTTTTGTCATTTTTTCTGTTACTACAGTATAGTGTACACTACAGATAGATACTTTATTAATCCCAAGGGGAAATTCTACAGTATATTTATGTCCTTTCTCTATGGCTTAGTTGTGTTTTTATGTTCTAGATTATGATTTTGCAAATGTGTTAGGATAGGTAAGTGACTTAGGCTAGGGTGTGTTTCGACTTACACCAAAATTCGGGTTACATCACTGTTGTAGGAACGGAACTGTGTCGTAACCCGAGGACCCCCTGAATATATATTTTTTAATGCTACTTACCCCATGTTGTTTGTTGTGGCGGTTGAGAAAAATGTTTAATTTCATGGCTTTATGGAGAAATTAAATATTGAATATTCAAACTGTATAAAAAGCTCATGGAAAGAAAAAAATATGTAACTGGTCTTGCACAATCCAGGTGTAAACGTGCAAAAAAATGTGCGTTTTTTGGTAAAATATTATTAACAGTTACTTCCTGAAAATCAGGCACCAGATGTAAACATTCCCATTCAAATTAAAGATCTGCCCCTTCCCCTCATTAATTGGTCAAGAAGCCTGTCTTAATCTCATGGTTTCATGGAGAACAAAGACAAAGTTTCTGATACAGTAGACATCCATGCTGACCAATGCTGGACAATAGGAAATGATAACAAATACATCAATAAAAAAATCTAATGTTACTCATATTGCATAGTACATGTGTCAAGTCATCCAGCTCCATGCTCATGCATGTGGGGACTATGGTGACTAACAATGGACAGCAGCAAACTGTATCAAAATGTCCATTAAAAAAACTCGCTTTACTCGTATTACACAATCAGCATATCAAGTGTGGACGCTGAAGTCGGAAAACAACAGGAGACAAAAACACCAATTTAAAATAAAAAGCAATTTCTTTATTCTTGGTGAGTCAAAGAGACTGCAACCCCTCAGCTCAGTGCCACTGACTAGTCAGATCAGACAGTCTGCACCCTAATGTGGGGCCTCCCTCTAAATACCTTCTTCGTGTATTAAACAAAAAATATATATATAGTACTGTGCAAAAGTTTTAGGCAGGTGTGAAAAAATGCTGTAAACAAAGAATGCTTTCAAAAATGGAAGTGTTAATCATTTATTTTCATCAATCAACAAAATGCAGTGAATGAACAAAACAGAAATCTAAATCAAATCAATATTTGGTGTGACCGCCCTTTGCCTTCAAAACAGCATCAATTCTTCTAGGTACACTTGCACACAGTTTTTGAAGGAACTCGGCTGGTAGGTTGTTCCAAACATCTTGGAGAACTAACCACAGATCTTCTGTGGATGTAGGCTTCCTCACATCCTTCTGTCTCGTCATGTAATCCCAGACAAACTCGATGATGTTGAGATCAGGGCTCTGTGGGGGCCATACCATCACTTTCAGGAGTTAATGTTCTTCTTTATGCTGAAGATAGTTCTTAATGACTTTGGCTGTATGTTTGGGGTGGTTGTCCTGCTGCAGAATAAATTTGGGGCCAATCATACGCCTCCCTGATGGTATTGCATGATGGATAAGTATCTGCCTGTATTTCTCAGCATTGAGAAAACCACTAATCCTGACCAAATCTCCAACTCCATTTGCAGAAATGCAGCCCCAAACGTTCAAGGAACCTCCACCATGCTTCACTGTTGCCTGCAGACACTCATTATTGTACCGCTCTCCAACCCTTCGACGAACAAACTGCCTTCTGCTAAAGCCAAATATTTCAAATTTTGACTCATCAGTCCAGAACACCTGCTGCCATTTTTCTGCACTCCAGTTCCTATATTTTCATGCAGACTTGAGTCGCTTGGCCTTGTTTCCACGTCGGAGGTATGGCTTTTTGGCTGCAACTCTTCCATGAAGACCACTTCTGGCCAGACTTCTCTGGACAGTAGGTGGGTGTACCTGGGTCCCACTGGTTTCTGCCAGTTCTGAGCTGATGGTACTGCTGGACATCTTCTGATTTCGAAGGGTAATAAGCTTGATGTGTCTTTCATCTGCTGCACTAAGTTTCCTTGGCCGACCACTGCGTCTACGATCCTCAACGTTGCCTGTTTCTTTGTGCTTCTTCAAAAGAGCTTGAACAGCACATCTTGAAACCCCAGTCTGCTTTAAAATCTTTGTCTGGGAGAGACCTTGCTGATGCAGTAGAACTACCTTGTGTCTTGTTGCTGTGCTCAATCTTGCCATGACATGAAACTGCCTTCCACAACCTCACCTTGGTAGCAGAGTTTGGCTGTTCCTCACCCAGTTTGAAGCCTCCTACACAGCTGTTTCTGTTTCAGTTAATGACTGTGTTTCAACCTACGTGTGACATTGATGATCATTAGCACCTGTTTGGTACAACTGGTTGATCAGACACCTGACTAGAATCCTACAAAATCGCTGACTTTGTGCAAGTGTACCTATAAGAATTGATGCTGATTTGAAGGCAAAAGGTAGTAACACCAAATATTGATTTGATTTAGATTTTTCTTTTGTTCGCTCACTTTGCATTTTGTAAATTGATAACAATAAACAATCATTATTTATATTTCTGAAAGCATTCTTTGTTTACAGCATTTTTTCACACGTGCCTAAAACGTTTGCACAGTACTGTGTATACATGGCAGTTCATTTTGAGGTTATACATAAATTATAATAGCTTACAACTCCCTTAATTGGAATGTGTACATTGCTTCTTTCAGATAAAGAGGTTATCAGAGCACGCACAGTTTTAAGAAATATGCTCAAATAATTTTAAGCAGGAATTCAGAAACTGTCACATTGATTTATAATATCACAGGGTGTTCTGTTAGTATCAAGAGGTCAGCATTTTCTCATAAAAGAATGCAAGTTAATCTAATAATTCTGTGCACAAGCTTAATTCTTTTTCTACCTAAATGAAGAACAAATCATATAGAAGTAAAAAATCATACAGTTAGGTCCATAAATATTTGGACAGAGACAACTGTTTTCTAATTTTGGTTCTGTAAATTACCACAATGAATTTTAAATGAAACAACTCAGATGCAGTTGAAGTGCAGACTTTCAGCTTTAATTCAGTGGGGTGAACAAAACGATTGCATAAAAATGTGAGGCAACTAAAGCATTTTTGTAACACAATCCCTTCATTTCAGGGGCTCAAAAGTAATTGGACAATTGACTCAAAGGCTATTTCATGGGCAGGTGTGGGCAAGTCCGTCGTTATGTCATTATCAACTAAGCAGATAAAAGGCCTGGAGTTGATTTGAGGTGTGGTGCTTGCATGTGGAAGATTTTGCTGTGAACAGACAACATGCGGTCAAAGGAGGTCTCCATGCAGGTGAAAGAAGCCATCCTTAAGCTGCGAAAACAGAAAAATCCCATCCAAGAATTGGGATTGGCATCTGAGTTGTTTCATTTAAAATTCATTGTGGTAATGTACAGAACCAAAATTAGAAAAAAGTTGTCTCTGTCCAAATATTTATGGACCTAACTGTATATCTCTCTGCAGCATGATTAATACAAAATACAGTCATTGGTATTGTGATTTAAATACTTATGATCATTTCAGTTAATGTTTTTTTCTTTTTTACAAGTCATCCAGTTGTACGCTCACAACATTTTAAACATAGGCATTTTCACTAAAATATTTTTATCTAAATTGCCTCCAGAAAACGCTGTCCTGACCAAAAATGAAATGCATTTAGATGTGATTGAGTGTTTTGAATTGCAGGCCTTCCTTCTGTCGTTACATTTACATTCATATCAGTGGAATACCTTGGGATTATGTACAGGTAGACTATGAAACTGCACAGATGAACACCTTGCACTTGCTGAAGCATCTCAGATATGCACAAGAGACAGGAATATTCTTTTCCTGGTAATGTTTTCACTTGCTTTTCTTTAGCATTTAATCTTTAATTTTATATGTCTCTTAGTACATACTGGACTCCTGACTAAAAAATTGGGGGGTATGGGGAGACGAGTGTTCATCTCAAAGGCACGTCTTAGTGCATTTTTATTCTTGTTCACAAAAACATTTTACTGGGAGTGATTTAGTTAACAGTATTTTAGTTAAACTACATGTGTTTGGAACTCTGTCGGCATATGACTGGATGACTTGACATGTGGATTATGCAACATGAGTAATGCAAGATTTTTTCATGGACCTTTTGGTCATCATAGACTCCAGTTATATTATAAACTTTGTTATCTCTGTTCTGTGTGAAAACATGAATTTCATTTTTTTTCAGCCATCACTACAAACTACATGAGGTAAGTACCATCTGAAAAAATATAATTTTTGGGTGGAGTATCCCTTTAAAAGTAAGGAAATGGGAACTTAAGTTCATGTGTATTTTCAAATGTTCACAGTCCAGTAAGATTGTCCTTGTGTATTTCACACAGACTAGTGGCAGTAATACAATGCCAACAAAAAACAATGAATATGACACCATACATTAGATCCAACTTCAGAAGATACTGTAGATGAAACAAACACTCACCAGGTCCAGTCATGGAGCTCTCTAGACAAGCAGCTGTTGAATAGACATACTGTATGAGCTGAAGAGAAAGACTGTCCTGGAACCTAGTGGTGTTAGTGCTAATAGCCCTGAATAGAGAAGACAGAGAGAAATGTGACTGTGCAGAATGTCTGAGGTATTCCTGTTAGCCTGTCTGTGGCAGCATAGAAAATCATTTATACAGTGTAGGAAACTGGCAAAACAAGATGTAGAGGACAGAAAGATATAGAAGAAGATAATCCGCCGTCGCGACCCCTAACGGGAGCAGCCGAAAGAAGAAGAAGAAAGAATCTGGCCTGGCAGATCACATGTATGGCACTGAGATGCGAGAAAAATACCTGTGAAAACACTGGGGAAACTTCAACTGGACAATGTTCAGACATGGGAAAAAACCAAGGTTCCAAACCGTGTTTTATTAAGAAATCGTTACTAGTAAGACTGCAGATAACTTTGTCAGTGCATCACAGAGTTTAAAAAAACGAGACATGCTATGTTATTTATTTATGTATTTTTTTCTTTTAGGTGTCCTATTTTACATCTGTTTCAAGGCAAGAGGAATTGGAAAGCATTTCAAAGAATGTGATTCCTTTGTTTTCCATAACCTATTTCCTTTCAGTCTCCTTTTCCATCATTTCATGTTTAAGGTATGCCCTTTGCCATTGTTAGGAAGGCGAAAACACTGAAGTAGTTAATTCTTTGGATATTATTTGAATGTCACAACATTGTTAAACCTGCTAAATTCAGTTCAGGGCCGTGAGGAACCCTGGGCGTATATCAACAGCACTGGGCACAAGGCTGGAAACAGACCTGCACTTGGCATTTGTCCATTACAGCTTCCAACCACCATTTGCATAGAGCCAATTCAGAATTGCCAGATTTTCATCCAGTTGCCCTCAGTTTAGAGTGTGTTGGAGCAGATGGAGAAGTGGTGGCTTTATACATAACCCCAGGTCACAGGGCGATTAAGAGATCACTCTTGAGCAGTATATTCCAAGATCAGAAGTTTATTTGAAATATAAACAAAAGGCGATACACCAATACAAAGGTGTGTTTAGAGATCTCTAGGATATGTTCAATTAATGTTGAAAGTCTAAACCAGGGGTGCCCAACTCCAGTCCTGGAGGGCCGCAGTGGCTGCAGGTTTTCATTCTAATTCTTTTCTTAATTAGTGACCTTTTTTTGCTGCTCATTAACTTCTTTTGAATTCATTTTATTTGACTTGCTTTTGAAGACTCGGACCCCTCAATTGTTTCTTTTTCCTTAATTAGCAGCCAAACAATAATGAGATACAAAATGAGCCAAAACAGGACCAGCAAACTGTGACCATGTGACCATCATACAATATCTGAAAATAAAGAAAGGTGAAGGTCTCAGGAATGCTGATCTGCTCTTAGAAAAGAGAACATTTTTGGAAATGTCTGCTATTGCACAATGAGAGGAGCAACAAGCCATGGAATTAAAGAACGAGTTTAATTAATGACAAGAATCAGCGCCTCATTAAGCAACTGGTTGGAGTTAAATTGGTTGGAGTTTGAGGCCCTGAATTAGTTGGTCTTCTGCTGGCTCACTCACTTGACATTTAACTTCTGTTTGGGTGCCATTTAAGGAAAGAAATGAAACAATTCAGAGGGATGATGAAGAAATTCAGGGAACATTTCTTAAAAACCAAATCAATTAAAATTAATTCAAAAGAAGTTAATTAGCAGCAAAAACAGATCACTAATTAAGAAAAGGGTTAGAATGAAAACCTGCAGCCACTGCGGCCCTCGAGGACTGGAGTTGGGCACCCCTGGTCTAAACAATTCACTTTTACCTTTCATTTTTCAACAAATGACCCAAAATAATGCAGTTTATTAATAAAATAAGTATAATGGGTGACATGTACAGTATATGCAAGTGTATACAGATGAAAAAATGTGCAACAAGTATCTTTTTGGCAGTAAAATTTTCGCAAGGGCTGAAGAGTGGTATTGATGCAATGTGATTTCTGAATAGGATTCAGCTTCTGCCCCAGTTTAACTAAGATCCAGGCCACTCTCCAGTTGGGTTAGTCTCCCAAATCAGCTAACTAGAAGAGTGTGTGCATCACTCTCAAGGGTGACATTTATTCCGAAATTAGAGGAGCCAACAATGCTGGAGGACTTTTGCCCTATTACTTTGCTCTCTATTGAGAACCCTGCCCAAGATTGTGTCCTATCGTACTGTATATAGACCCTGCTGGACATTTTTGCATTCCAGATGGCTTTTCTTCAGAAGAATGGATGTCTGGAAGCAAGTTGTATTCTACACTGGGTCCTGCAGCAAGTGCATGATGAGAACAAAGAGTTTGATGTGTTATTTCTTGATGTTTTCAAAGCTTTCAACACAGAAGCACGTTGTGGATTTCCATCACCCTTAGTGAATTATCTCAAGTATCTATTCCATATGAGAACTCTTTTTATTATGATGATAGACAACATCTTACAAGTAACTGTACCCAAGTTCAGTTTCCAGCTGGGGAAGACACAATTGGGCTCGCTTGATTATGCAGATGACTTTGTCCTTTTTGCTGAGGATTCAGCTAAGCTGCCAGAGAAGCTGGATGACTCGATTGGAGTTTGATGCAGCAAAATGATGCTTAATGCAGAATAGTCAGTGGGGCTTAGTATTGGTGAGGACAGAAAGAAGAAGAGCATGGTTTTGATAACTTCTGTCAGGCAACTGAAACAATCTGGCAACTGAAAACGAAACAATCTTCCTCATGCTGAACTGAATCAAACAACTGAAACAGTCTTCCTCATCCTCCAAGTATGTGAGATAACCCGTGATGTGAGATGTGCCAGTCACAATCAGATAGGTAGATAAGTTTATTTGACTCCTGGGAGATATTTGGCTTTTTACAATTCAACATAATTAACATATGGATTGCATTTACTTTTTGCATGAAAAACCTTCCATATAGGAATGTGCATTCTCTACAAGGACAATGCTCAGGGAACAGTGAGGTAGCCATCAGTTAGATGTTAGTGTTAATTAGTATGTCATATTTTTGAAAATGAGGTTTATCAGTCACTTTGCTATTAGTTGATTCTTCTTCTTTTGGCTGTTCTGTTAGCGGTTGCCACAGCAGATCATCTTCTTCCATATCTTCCTGTCTTCGTCATCTTGCTCTGTCACACCCATCACCTGCATGTCTTCTCTCACCACATCCATAAACCTTCTCTTAGGCCTTCCTCTTGCCTGGCAGCTCTATCCTTAACATCCTTCTCCCAATATACCCAGCATCTCTCCACTGCACATATCCAAACCAATGCAATCTCGTCTGTCTGACTTTGTGTCCCACCTGAGCTGACCCTCTAATGTCCTCATTTCTAATCCTATCCATTCTTGTCACATCCAGTGCAAATCTTAGAATCTTTAATTCTGTCACTTCCAGCTCTGTCTCCTCGCCACTGCCACTGTCTCCAGCCCATAATAACATAACTGGTCTCACTACTGTCCTGTAGACCTTCCTTTTCACTCTTGCTGATATCTGTCTGTCACAAATCACTCCTGACACTCTTCTCCACCCATTCCACACTGCCTGCACTCTCTTTTTCACCTCTCTTCTACAATCCCTATTACTCTGTACTGTTGATCCCAAGTAAACCAATCCACCTTCGCCAACTCTACTCCCTGCATCCTCACCATTCCACTGACCTCCCTCTCATTTACACACATGTATTCTGTCTTGTTCCTACTGACCTTCATTCCTGTCCAAGAAAGGGCTCAGAGCCAATCCCTGATGTAATCCCACCTTCACGTTGAATGCATCCATCACTCCTACCACAGACCTTACCACTGTCACATTTCCCTCGTACATATCCTGGACAACTCTTACGTACTTCTCTGCCACTCCCAACATCCTCATACAACACCACAACTCCTCTCGAGGTACCATGCCATCTGCTTTCTCCAGGTCCGCAAAGACACAATGCAACTCCTTCTGGCCTTCTCTATACTTCTTCATCAACACCCTCAGAGCAAACATTGCACCTGTGGTGCTCTTTCTTGGCATGAAACCATACTGCTGCTCACTAATCATCACCTCATTTCTTAACCTAGCTTCTACTACTTTTTCCCATAACTTCATGCTGTGGCTCATCAATTTTATCCCCCTGTAGTTACTACAGTCCTGCACATGCCCCTTATTCTTAAACTAGCAAAATACCCGCGCTTCGCAGCGGAGAAGTAGTGTGTTAAAGAGGTTATGAAAAAAAAAGGAAACATTTTAAAAATAACGTAACATGATTGTCAATGTAATTGTGTTGTCATTGTTATAACTGTTGCTGTCTTTTTTATATATATATATATATCTATATCTATATCTATATCTCTATATATCTATATCTATATATCTATATATATCTATATATATCTATAATAATAAAAGGCTTTCTCACTGACTGACTCACTCACTCACTGACTGACTGACTGACTCATCACTAATTCTCCAACTTCCCGTGTAGGTGGAAGGCTGAAATTTGGCAGGCTCATTCCTTACAGCTTACTTACAAAAGTTAGGCAGGTTTCATTTCGAAATTCAAAGCGTAATGGTCATAACTGGAACATATTTTTTGTCCATACACTGTAATGGAGGAGGCGGAGTCACGTATCGCGTCATCACGCCTCCTACGTAATCACGTGAACTAAAAACAAGGAAGAGATTTACAGCACGAGTCACACGCGGGAACGAAGGTAAATGACGTTAATTTTTGACTGTCTTTTAATACTGTGTAAGCATACATATTAACACATGTGCAATTAAACGTGTGCATTTACGGGGTGATTTCTCAGGCTTAAAAGCTCGCCTTTTACTAAAAAGGTAAATGCAAAACTATTTTCAATCAGTTTATTGAAACGCTCCCGTTAAGGATTGCAATAACATATTCGCGAGAGAAAAGAACGAAGTAGGGGGAAATGGAGGAAGAGCCGCAAACAGCGAACAGCAAAAAATTAATTAAACAATTGAGAACGGAGCGACTTAAGCATACAAGCATGTTCATAAGGGAAACAAAGCACGGTGTAAAACGTAAGTTTAAATTAAGTTTATAGAAACGCTCCCGCTGCGGATTGCAATAACATATTCGCGAGATAAAACTTCAATGAGAAGACACGAGGTATAAACGAACCACACGCCGTGGCGCAACGTTAGGGGCAACAGTTTCAACCATTCTATGATCTGCTTCTCGCAACTGAAAGACGGCACATGGCGGATGTTAGCCGACTTGCTGACCGCAACGTTAGGGGCTTCAGCTATGGCGCTGACGCCACATCTCAGTGCCAACACTTTGCAGACTGTACTTAAAAGACACGCCCTCCTCACTGGACAGTTAAAAACACCAATCAAACTAACGATGACATCAAGTATTACCCAATCAAAAGTAGGAAAGGAGGCATCTTCATAAAATGCGTGTGGGATGATTTGCATGAGACGCTGCTTTAAAAAAAAAATTATAAAAAAAATACGGGATAAATCCCGTCCAGTATTGATTCAAAACGGGACGCGCAATTTCATTCTCAAATGCGGCACCATTCCGTATTTTAAAGGACGGGTGGCAACCCTACAGTGCCAGGTAACCACCCATACAATCACATTGTGATTCAGACTAGGAATGCAATGAATGTAATTACCCCGATCTACATACAAGGCAAAAGTCTTGCAACATTCAAAGATGATGGTTTGGGATAATTAGTACTTATTAAGTACACCATGGAACATAAAAGAGCTTATGAAGCCTTGAACCGAAAAAAGCAAGATCTCAGAGATCGTAAAAAAAAAAAATAGGAGGTAATGTCGTTTTACTCGCTGTAGATTTTAGTCAAACATTACCAGTTATTCCACGAGGGAGACCAGCAGATGAAGTCAACGCGTGTTTAAAATCCATGCTTCTCCCACGGTCGGTTATATGTCGCGTGTTCTCGGGTAGGTACACCAAAAAATTTATACATTTAAGCATGTAATGGGCAAACAAAAAATGAGGTATACCCGAAGGCACTGCAGTAGTACTTAATGTAACTTTACTTCTTAAATGTTAATGTTTTACTGTTTAATAATTTATACGCTTCTTATATGTTGTTCAAATTCTTTTATCAAAATACCAGTGACAGCGCAATGCACGATAACATGGAGTGAATACACCAGACACACAAATTGCCACGGTAGCAAATTACAGAAGAACATTTTACTGTTTAATAATTTATATTTATATGAAATGTGCTTCTTATATATTACTTCATATTCTCATATGATAATGATGTTAATGTTTATATTGATTTCTGTGTTATTAAAACTGCATGTATGTGTGTATATGTATATATATATATATATATATATATATATATATATATATATATATATATATATATGTATACTAGCAAAATACCCGCGCTTCGCAGCGGAGAAGTACTGTGTTATAACTGTTGCTGTCTTTTTTTTATATATATATAACAATGACAACACAATTACATTGACAATCATGTTACGTTATTTTTAAAATGTTTCCTTTTTTTTTCATAACCTCTTTAACACACTACTTCTCCGCTGCGAAGCGCGGGTATTTTGCTAGTATATATATATATATATATATATATATATACATATACACACATACATGCAGTTTTAATAACACAGAAATCAATATAAACATTAACATCATTATCATATGAGAATATGAAGTAATATATAAGAAGCACATTTCATATAAATATAAATTATTAAACAGTAAAATGTTCTTCTGTAATTTGCTACCGTGGCAATTTGTGTGTCTGTCCAGGATTTTAAATGACCTGTACCTCGCAAACCGTTTCACCTATACACTTCAAATGTGGTACACATATAGTACGTCACGTCTACTATCTTTTTATGTTTATTTTATTTTATTGTAGAATCAACTCCTATCTGCGCACACCAGGGCGGCCGTGGGCAGATGCGTATGGTGTATTCACTCCATGTTATCGTGCATTGCGCTGTCAGTGGTATTTTGATAAAAGAATTTGAACAACATATAAGAAGCGTATAAATTATTAAACAGTAAAACATTAACATTTAAGAAGTAAAGTTACATTAAGTACTACTGCAGTGCCTTCGGGTATACCTCATTTTTTGTTTGCCCATTACATGCTTAAATGTATACATTTTTTGGTGCACCTACCCGAGAACACGCGACATATAACCGAGCGTGGGAGAAGCATGGATTTTAAACACGCGTTGAGTTCATCTGCTGGTCTCCCTCGTGGAATAACTGGTAATGTTTGACTAAAATCTACAGCGAGTAAAACGACATTACCTCCTATTTTTTTTTTTTACGATCTCTGAGATCTTGCTTTTTTCGGTTCAAGGCTTTATAAGCTCTTTTATGTTCTATGGTGTACTTATCCCAAACCATCATCTTTGAATGTTGCAAGACTTTCGCCTTGTATGTAGATCGGGGTAATTACATTCATTGCATTCCTAGTCTGAATCACAATGTGATTGTATGGGTGGTTACCTGGCACTGTAGGGTTGCCACCCGTCCTTTAAAATACGGAACGGTGCCGCGTTTGAGAATGAAATTGCGCGTCCCGTTTTGAATCAATACTGGACGGGATTTATCCCGTATTTTTTTTATAATTTTTTTTTTAAAGCAGCGTCTCATGCAAATCATCCCACACGCATTTTATGAAGATGCCTCCTTTCCTACTTTTGATTGGGTAATACTTGATGTCATCGTTAGTTTGATTGGTGTTTTTAACTGTCCAGTGAGGAGGGCGTGTCTTTTAAGTACAGTCTGCAAAGTGTTGGCACTGAGATGTGGCGTCAGCGCCATAGCTGAAGCCCCTAACGTTGCGGTCAGCAAGTCGGCTAACATCCGCCATGTGCCGTCTTTCAGTTGCGAGAAGCAGATCATAGAATGGTTGAAACTGTTGCCCCTAACGTTGCGCCACGGCGTGTGGTTCGTTTATACCTCGTGTCTTCTCATTAAAGTTTTATCTCGCGAATATGTTATTGCAATCCGCAGCGGGAGCGTTTCTATAAACTTAATTTAAACTTACGTTTTACACCGTGCTTTGTTTCCCTTATGAACATGCTTGTATGCTTAAGTCGCTCCGTTCTCAATTGTTTAATTAATTTTTTGCTGTTCGCTGTTTGCGGCTCTTCCTCCATTTCCCCCTACTTCGTTCTTTTCTCTCGCGAATATGTTATTGCAATCCTTAACGGGAGCGTTTCAATAAACTGATTGAAAATAGTTTTGCATTTACCTTTTTAGTAAAAGGCGAGCTTTTAAGCCTGAGAAATCACCCCGTAAATGCACACGTTTAATTGCACGTGTTAATATGTATGGTTACACAGTATTAAAAGACAGTGAACAACGTCAGTTACCTTTGTTCCCGCGTTTGATAAAAGGTGAGCTTTTAAGCCTGAGAAATCACCCCGTAAATGCACACATTTAATTGCACGTGTTAATATGTATGCTTACACAGTATTAAAAGACAGTCAAAAATTAACGTCATTTACCTTCGTTCCCGCGTGTGACTCGTGCTGTAAATCTCTTCCTTGTTTTTAGTTCACGTGATTACGTAGGAGGCGTGATGACGCGATACGTGACTCCGCCTCCTCCATTACAGTGTATGGACAAAAAATATGTTCCAGTTATGACCATTACGCTTTGAATTTCGAAATGAAACCTGCCTAACTTTTGTAAGTAAGCTGTAAGGAATGAGCCTGCCAAATTTCAGCCTTCCACCTACACGGGAAGTTGGAGAATTAGTGATGAGTCAGTCAGTCAGTCAGTGAGTGAGTGAGTCAGTCAGTGAGGGCTTTGCCTTTTATTATTATAGATATCGGCACTGGTACACTCCTTCTCCACTCCTCGGGCATCCTCTCACTTTCCAAGATTCCATTAAACAATCGGGTTAAAAACTCCACTGCCATCTCTGCTAAACACCTCCATGCTTCCATAGGTATGTCATCTGGACCAACGGCTTTTCCGTTCTTCATCCACTTCAAAGCTGTCCTTACTTCCTCCTTGCTAATCCATTGCACTTCCTGATTCACTATCTCCACATCATCCAACCTCTTCTCACTCTCGTTCTCTTCATTCTTCAGCCTCTCAAAATACTCTTTCCATCTGCTCAACACAACATTTCCATCTTTATCCTTTATCATCCTATCTTGTTACACATCTTTCCTAGCTCAGTCCCTCTGTCTAGCCCACTGGTCCTTTTCTCCCTCCTTAGTGTCCAACCTCTCATACGCCTTTTCTTTAGCCTTCGCCACCTCTGTCTTCACCTTGTGCCTTTTCTCCTTGTACTCTTGTCTTCTGCATCTCACTGACTATCCCACTTCTTCACCATCCTCTTCCTCTGTATACTCTCATGTACGTCCCCATTCCACCACCAGGTTTCTTTTTCCTCCTTCCTCTTTCCAGATGTCACGCCAAGCACCCTTCTTGCTGTCACCCTTACTACATCTGCTGTAGTTGCCCAGTTGTCTGGTAACTCTTCACTGCCACCCAGTGCCTGTCTCACCTTCTCCCTAAACTCAACCTTGCAGTCTTCCTTTTTCAACTTCCATCATTTGATCCTTGGATCTGCCCACACTCTCCTCCTCTTCTTGATCTTCAACATCATCCTACAGACCACCATCCTATGTTGCCTAACTACACTTTCCCCTGCAACCACTTTGCAGTCTTCAATCTCCTTCAGATTGAACTCTTCTGCATAGGATGTAGTCTACCTGTGTGCATCTTCTTCCACTCTTATACGTCACCCTGTGTTCCTCCCTCTTCTTAAAATGAGTATTCACCACAGCCATGACCATCCTTTTCACAAAATCCACTATCATCTGACCTTTTTCATTCCTCCTCTTGACACCATACCTACCCATCATTCCTCATCTCCTCTGTTCCCTTCACTAACATGTCCATTGATATCCACTCCGATCACTACTTTCTGTCCCTTGGGTACACTGTCCATCACTTCATCCAACACATTTTCTTATCATCCATCGCACACCCTACTTGCGGTGCATATGCACTAACAACATTCATCATCACACCTGCTGTTTCCAGCTTCATAATCATTACTCTGTCTGACACTCTTTTACCTCCAAAACACTCTTGACATACTGTTCCTTCAGAATAACCTCGACACCATTTCTCCTCCCATCCTCCTCATGATAGAACAATTTGAATCCACCTCTGACCCGTCTGGCCTTACACCCCTTCCATTTAGTCTGTTTCACACACAATATATTAACCTTCCTTCGCTCCATCATATCGGCTCTATACCCTTACCTGTCATACTACCAACATTCAAAGTTCCTACCCTCAGTTCCACTCTCTTTACCTTCATCCTCTCCTTCTGGCTCTGGAGACATCTCCCCACCTCTTCTTCTCCTTCTTTGGCCAACAGTAGCCCAATTTCTGCCAGTACCCTGTTGGCTAACAGTACTGGTGGCGGCCATTGTTAACCCAGGCCTCAACCAATCTGGTATGGAAATTTGTAGTGTTGTCCGCATATTGATCTTGCAAAATTTTACACCAGTTGCCCTTCCTGACGTAACCCTCCCCATTTATCCTGGCTTGGGACTGGCATGAAGAAACACACTGGTTTGTGCATCCCCTGTGGCTGGGTTGATTGCTTAAGTATTTTGTTGTGTTAAGATCATATATTTTTGTTACTGTAAAACACTGTCACGTAAGCATATTACAAACTGTTTAATTAGATAAAAAGTGTTGCATTTCCTTGGGACTCTGTGAGACAGTTTGATTAGTTGACGCTGTAAATGTAATGCACCCCTTCTGCTGCACTAAGCTTCAGCTACCTAGGGCCTTAAGCAGTACTCCACTTAAAAACAATGTACCCCATGTAGTTTGTAGTATTGGAAAAGGAAAATTTTCAATTTCACATTTTCTTGAGGAATGGAGATAACAAAGTTTCTGATAGAACAGGTGTCTGTGGTGAGCTACGCTGGACAACAGCAAAAACGTTTATGAAAGAATATCTGACATTACTCGACTTGCATGATCCACATGTCAGTTCATCCAGTTGTACGCTCACAACATCTCAAACACATGTATTTTTACTAATTTATTATTAAATAAACCACTTCTGATAGATAGATAGATAGATAGATAGATAGATAGATAGATAGATAGATAGATAGATAGATAGATAGATAGATAGATAGATAGATACTTTATTAAGCCCAAGGGGAAATTCACATATTCCAGCAGCACCTTACTGATACAAAAAAAAAATATTAAATTAAAGATTGATAATAATGCAGGTAAAAACAGACAAGAACTTTGTATAATGTTAATGTTTACACCCCCGGGTGGAATTGAAGAGTCGCATAGTTTGGGGGAGGAACAATCTCCTCAATCTGTCAGTGGAGCAGGACGGTGACAGCAGTCTGTCACTGAAGCTGCTCTTCAGTCTGGAGATGACACTGTTTAGTGGATGCATTGGATTTTCCATAATTGATAGGAGCATGCTGAGCGCCCGTCGCTCTGCCACAGATGTCAAACTGTCCAGCTCCATGCCAACAATAGAGCCTGCCTTCCTCACCAGTTTGTCCAGGCGTGAGGCGTCTTTCTTCTTAATGCTGCCTCCCCAGCACACCACTGCGTAGAAGAGAGCGCTCACCACAACCGTCTGATAGAACATCTGCTGCATCTTATTGCAGATGTTGAAGGACGCCAGCCTTCTAAGGAAGTATAACCGGCTCTGTCCTTTCTTACACAAGGAAATTTCTGGAAAATGCTCTCATGAATGAAAATGGAACATGCTCAAACATGGCAGAGCATTTTAATTGTAGACCTGCCTCTTGTAACTATGTTTGAATTAACATCGACTGGAATACCTTGGGATTATTTAGTAGAAAAATGTGAAACTGTATGGGTGAACTAACTTTCTACTTGTTGAAGTATATCAGATATGCACAAGTCTGAGGCATATTCCCTTCCTGATAATGTGTTCACTCTCTTTTTTATTTAACTTTTAGTCTTCCGCTATAGTCGTTGGCAATCTTGATTAAAATAAAAGCGCAGTGTTTGCCAAAGAGGAAGCTGTTATTGGGCTACACTCCTAACCAGTGAATAAAGTGGAGGTGGCTCTTCAATTCAAATGGCTTGGTTGCATTTAAATATGTTTATGTGAACATTTTTAGAAATGGCTTACTTAACAATATTTTAGTAAAAATACATTCGTTGGGATGTTGTGAGTATATGACTGAATGACTTGTCATGTGGATTAGGTAACACAAGGGGGCTTCGCTCGCCTACCCCCGGCATTTTGAACCCGTGCCCGCTGGGCAGCCGTAGTTTCAGATGCGCGTTGTAGGAGCTTGCGTTGTTTTGAACCCGTGCTTGCCCTGCTTCTGCGGTTTGAGACGCGCGTTGTAGGCGTATATCCGTCACTTGAGCTCGTTCGGTTTGAACCTTTGCCTGCTTTGCCTCCGCAGTTTCAGACGGTGGGTCGCGTTCGGCGTTTTGTACGATTCCAAGCAGCACATTATTCCTAACTTCACTCCGCAGTAGTGCCACGCACAATATGGCGGTGACGCCTGCGCCTTCCGTATTGGTAACATGAGTAATGTGAGATTTTTTTCAATGATGTTTTTGACATTGTTTGCTGTTGCCAATTGTTGGTAACTTTAGACGCCTATTCTAATAGACTTTGTTATTTTCCATTCTGCACGAAAATATAAGATTACATTTTTTTTTCTCAAGCCATCACTGCCAACTACAGGAGGTCAGTCAGTCAATCATTTTCAAATCTTCTTTGTTATGAACAGGGTCACGGGGGTCTGCTGGAGCCTGTCCCAGCTAGCATAGGGTGCAGGGTGAGGAACAAACCGTGAACAGGGAACTAGTCCATTGCAGGGAATACACACACACACTAAGCACACATTAGGGCCAATTTAAGATTGCCAATTTACCTAACCTGCATGTCTTTGGACTGTGGGAGAAAATCCGGAGCATCCGGAGGAAACCCACACAGACACAGGTAGAAAATTCAAACTCCGTGCAAGGAGGAACCGGGATGCAAACTCTGGTCTCCTTACTGCAAGGCAGTAGCACTAGTGCTCCCACTGCGCAACTGTGCCACTCAACTACATGAGGTAAGTAACATTTACAATCATTTTTGAGTGAAGTATAAAGTAGATGGGCGGCACGGTGGTGCAGTGGGTAGCGCTGCTGCCTCGCAGTTGGGAGATCTGGGGACCTGGGTTCGATTCCCGGGTCCTCCCTGCGTGGAGTTTGCATGTTCTCCCCGTGTCTGCGTGGGTTTCCTCCCACAGTCCAAAGACATGCAGGTTAGGTGGATTGGCAATTCTAAATTGGCCCTAGTGTGTGCTTGTTGTGTGGGTGTGTTTGTGTGTGTCCTGTGGTGGGTTGGCACCCTGCCCAGGATTGTTTCCTGCCTTGTGCCCTGTGTTGGCTGGGATTAGCTCCAGCAGACCCCCGTGACCCTGTGTTCGGATTCAGCGGGTTGGAAAATGGATGGATGGAGGGTATAAAGTAGATTCAGAAAATAAATGGGCAAGCACTACAATGTTCTGATTTGCAGCTTTGATTACTATTCAGGTTTGACTGTGTGAGGAACAAGGCCTGGGTTGCAGCATTAGGAGTTCTCTCAGCAGGTATCGCTGTCCTGTCTGGATTCGGTTTGCTGCTTTACTGTGGTATGCCTTTTGCTATGACCGTGTCTAATTCTCCATTCCTCATTTTGGGTAAGAACAACAGTTATTTATCCATGTAAGCATTAAGTAAAATACTCAGAAAATAAAAATGTTACTTTCACACACTGAAAATTATATGCTTTATGAATAATCAGACGTTAGTACGGTGGGGTTTCACGTGGTTTGGTCTTTTCTGTAGTCACTCATACTAGGCCATTTTAGAGTCACCACTCACCTGCCATCTGTGTCTTTAGGATGAATATCGGCATCACTCTAGAAAAAAATCATGTGTGTGTATATATATATATATATATATATATATATATATATATATATATATATATATACAGGTAAAATTCCATTATAACGAACTCCCAGGGACCTAAAAAATATTTCGTTGTAACGAATATTTTGTTGTAATGAGATTCTGTATTGCTATAGTTACTATAGTGCTTTTTTTCAACTTGTATCCAGGCGTTTGCAATCATTTCAATAGCTTCTTTCGCGTAATTTTTAATCTCCTCCTGCCTACAAGTTATGCTGATGAGAATTTTTCTCAGCATTTCCTTGTGATGATACACTTTCAGGGTGCGAGTGATGTCCAAATCCATTGGCTGAAGCACTGCTGTGCAATTGGGTGGGAGATATTCAAAGCGAACATTATCTAAATGTGGAAGCATGTTGTGGGCAGCACAGTTATCAGTCAGGAGCCGAATCATTATTTCTTCTTCATATTGTGAGGTTTCTGAACTCTTTTGAGACCCCCCCACTCCCCACCCAACGGGATCGACACACTGAAGTGTGTCCTGAAGCGCGATTGCAGCGTCTGTGGAAGATTGTTTGTCCGTTGCTAGGGCAGGGCAATAGGAGGCTCACACTGCTGCAGTGAAGCGCCACAGAAGCAAATCATAAAAGATCAGGGTCGCGCTATAAGTCCCTGTCTTACACCCCAAAACACGAGGCTTAGTCTCAGTACTTTAGCAAAATCAGCTTTATTCAGCTTGAAACAGGAACAGCACAGTTAATTAATTATTGTAGCGTGATCTGCCACTCTGCTATACATAGACATAGCAGTCAGGCAGGATCGTGCAGGTCAGTGATCAAGTAATCCTGTTATCTGCATTTATTACAATGTACAGTGCATCCGGAAAGTATTCACAGCGCATCACTTTTTCCACATTTTGTTATGTTACAGCCTTATTCCAAAATGGATTCAATTCATTTTTTTCCTCAGAATTCTACACTCAACACCCCATAACGACAACGTGAAAAAAGTTTAGTTGAGATTTTTGCAAATGTATTAAAAATAAAAAAACTGAGAAATCCCATGTACATAAGTACTCACAGCCTTTGCTCAATACTTTTGTCGATGCACCTTTGGCACACTACTGGAATAGCACCGTTCGTAAAGATATTGAAAGCTGCATCGATAAATTGAATGACCTTCCTTATATTGAAAAACAACTGTCTGTATCCTGGCTTCATTCAAAAAGACTTGAGGCTGTAATTTCTGCCAAAGGTGCATCGACAAAGTATTGAGCAAAGGCTGTGAGTATTTACTGTATGTACATGGGATTTCTCAGTTTTTTTTATTTTTAATAAATTTGCAATTTTTAAATCAATTTTTAATTTCATGTTGTCATTATGGGGTGTTGTGTGTAGAATTCTGAGGGGAAAAAAATGAATTGAATCCATTTTGGAATAAGGCTGTAACATAACAAAATGTGGAAAAAGTGATGCGCTGTGAATACTTTCCGGATGCACTGTAGATAGATATATATGTATGTGAATTTCCCCTTGGGGATTAATAAAGTATCTATCTTATCTATCGACTATATTTATGTATCTAGATTGCATAATACCATACGTTGCATCAATGTTCATATTGCTTACTACACGTCAATATTGCTGCTACTACTTTGTCTTGCCTTTGCACAATGTCTTGTCTGTGTATTAATTTTAAATGTAAATTTTAAATTTCAATTTTAATTTTTAATTTTTTTATTTGTACTTCATGTTGTTACTCTGTGGACCCGTAAGCTTCACAATTTCATCTATCTGTATACAGTGGTACCTCTGGTCACGACCGTACTTTGTTCCAAAACTCTGGTCATGACCCGAATGTAATTTCCCCATAAGATTGTATGTAAATACAATTAATCCGTTCCAGATTGTACAAACTGTATGTAAATATATATTTTTCTAAGCACAAAAATAGTTAATTACTATTACACTATGCATTCTATGGTATAAACTAAATGTAAAAACATTGAGTAACACTGAGAAAACCTTGAACAGAGAAAACTAGCATTGTAAGAGTTTGAGCGAGACCCTTACGAACCGCTCGTTGTAAACACTTTTTTTTATGAGTTTTAAGCACAGGGGGAAAAAAATTAAATGCCACTTCTCTTGCGAAACTTTTCACACCATCCTCTACTGGCTTTAAATTTCTCACCTTCGCCACTCAAAGAAGGATTTTTTTTTCAGCAAATTGCCATGAACCTTCCTGGCTTTCTCGTATGTGATCGCCTCGCTTACGCTATCCCCTGCAAGGTGCTTTTTGTTCAACCACACTAACAACAGTTTTTCCACCTCTTTCAGCACTTGAGACCTCTGCTTGGTTAACATTGTAACTCCTTTTGTAACATCAGCTGCTTTGTTAGGCCCTGTATATGCAAACAAAAGAAAATGGGAAATGGAGAATGGCAAATCATTGACGCGTATGAAAAAGCGTAGGGTAACTGGCCGCCAGTGTTTTTTGTCCGCCACCAGAGCGTGTGGTCATGAACAGATGCAAAATTTTGGCAAACTTTTTGATCGTAACCCGATTTGTACGTGTTCGGAAACGTCCGTGACCAGAGGTTCTACTTTACTTGTATGTGGCTGAGATGACAATAAAGTTGGCTTTGACTTTGAAACTAGAAAAGACCTGGTAAAGATTACTGCAGTTAAGGGAATTCATTGTGAGAGAAGTCTCGTAATATAGAAAAGTGTCATTGTTTGGGTGAGTTGTAGCTCTGTGAATGCTCTGTTGTCTCCTGCAGTCTCTGTATTGTTCAGCCTGCCAGCCGAGTATGACAGGGCACTCGCCTTCTCTCCCTACTCTCAAGGACTGGTTTGTGCACCACAGAGACAATGTCAATTTATTTATATGGCACATTTAAAACAACATAGTAATGCTGTGGCCAAAGTGCTTTACAATAATTGAATAAAAGAAAAAGAAAACAAATTAACATAAAACATAAATAGAAATAAAATATATGAACATAAAATAAAGTACCAATACATAATAAATAGGAGTAATGTTATATAATTACAAAGAGGAAACCATCAGTATTACTGAAGGTCATGGAATGCAAGTGAATAGAAATGAGTCTTTAGTCTTAAACAGTTCAGTTGTAGACGACTCCTTTATGTGATGAGGTAAAGCGTTGCACAGGCGAGAAGCAGCAGCTGCACAAGCCCTGTCTGTCCCCCTTGGTTTTACACTTGGTACGAGGGACAACCAGAGACAGCTGACCAGAAGATCTAATCACTCTAGATGGCTGATGTAAAGCACACAGTTCAGATAAATAGGCAGCGTGTGGTTGGTCAGCAGGAGCGCAATACATAATCCCTCACTTATCGCGGGAGATAGGTTCCAAGGCCGACCGCGATAATTGAATTTCCGCGAAGTAGGGACACCATATTTATTTAATTATTTAACGTGTATTTGGACGTTTTTAAAACCTCCCTGTATTGTTTACAACCCACCATTTACTCTATTAATAACAGGGACAACTGCTAAGCAATATGAAATCGGTAGATAAGTTTACACTTACTGTATAGCGAAGTACACGTAGCAGCTTGTAGGCGGTCATGACGTCGTCGACCTTGTTGCAAAGATTCCTAAAGCAGATTCCATCCAGACTACTGCCTTATCACGTCCACTTGCAACTCGTTTTGCGCCCTGGTTAAAGGACACTGCGGCCGTAGATCTTATATGCTTTTCCTCCTTTTTAAATAAAAAGAATCGTGGACTCATTTATGCTGTAATGGTGTCCTCCAGCGGTGTAGCTGTTCCCTTCCTTCAACATATCCAAAACTTTTACCTTTTCTGCAATCATTTGCATCTTCTGTTGGTGCTTGGATACAGCCCCTGAAGCAGTAGCACGTTAATGCTGAATGAGTGAGATGAGACTTCCTGGTTAATGCAGCACTCCATCGCTGAGCCAATCAGCAGCACACAGGAACTTAACTGCGTGCTCTGATTGGGTAGCTTCTCAGCCATCTGCCAATAGTATCTCTTATATGAAATCAACTGGGCAAACCAACTGAGGAAGCAAGTGCCAGAAGTAAAAAGACCCATTGTCCGCAGAAACCCGCGAAGCAGCGAAAAATCCACGTTATATATTTAGATATGCTTACATATAAAATCCACAAAGTCGTGAATCCGCGAAAAGTGAACCGCGAAGTAGCGAGGGATTACTGTAAGCAGAAAACTATATATGATTGTTGTATATTCATTTTTGAGTATGTTTGGTACTAAATTTTAAATATTCTCTGATTGATATTGTTTCCTAGGCATTGGAATAGACGATATGTTCATTATGATTGCGTGTTGGCAGCAGACAAAAGTTCATGACTCAGTGGAAGACCGCATGGCGGAGACATACAGAGAGGCCGCCGTCTCCATCACCATCACCACATTGACTGATGTCTTGGCCTTCTTCATCGGAATCAATACTCCCTTCAGATCAGTACAGTCCTTCTGTCTTTACACAGGCACCACCGTTCTCTTATGCTACGTGTTCAACATTACCTTCTTTGGGTCTGTTTTAGCTCTGAATGGTAAAAGAGAGGCAGAGAACCGACATTTTCTAACTTGTATGAAGGTCCCAGGCAACTGCCCACCAGACCGCTCTAAAGCATACAGCCTCTGCTGTGTAGGAGGCCTATATGATATGTCCTCCGGTACAGAGACAGAGCACCCAATGAACCTCTTCTTCAAGAAGTACTATGGTCCTTTTCTGACAAAGAACTGGACCAAAGCATTTGTGGTCCTCCTGTATGCTGGGTATCTAGCAGCCAGCATTTATGGATGTTTCCAGATAAAGGAAGGAATAGATCTTAGAAATCTGGCCTTAGATCATTCCTACACAGTAAGGTATTATGACCATGCAAAGACATATTTTTCAGAATACGGGGCAAATATAATGGTTATAGTTCCAAAAAAAGCAGACTACTGGAATAGCACCGTTCGTAAAGATATTGAAAGCTGCATCGATAAACTGAATGACCTTCCTTATATTGAAAAACAACTGTCTGTATCCTGGCTTATGTTGTACAAGATATTTGCGCAAAGATCCAATATCGTCCTTGATGATCAAAGCGTATTCGTAAACACATTGCCAGCATTTTTTCGACTATTTCCAGATTTTAACCAGGATGTTAATCTGTCCGGTGGTGTCATCGACGCTTCTCGTTTCTTTATTCAAGCTGTAAATATCAGCAGTGCAGTTGCTGCAAAGAATATGCTGAGTGAGCTGAGAGAGACAGCGGAGAGCTGTGTCGTTCCCCTTGTGGTGTACCACCCGGCCTTCATCTACTTTGACCAGTACTTGGTCATTGTCAGCAACACCATCCACAACATTGCAGTGGCCACTGCGGTGATGTTAGTGATCTCACTTCTTCTGATTCCCAATCCACTTTGTGCTGCATGGGTGACCTTTGCGATCGCTTCGGTGATTGTGGGAGTGGTAGGATTCATGGCATTCTGGAACATAAACCTAGACTCCATCTCCATGATCAATCTGGTCATCTGCATCGGCTTCTCTGTGGATTTTTCAGCCCACATCTCCTATGCCTATGTGTCAAGCAAGAAGTCCAGCGTTAATGAGAAAGCCACAGATGCACTTTATCTTCTTGGTTACCCCATTCTTCAGGGAGCCATCTCTACGATTTTGGGGGTTGTGGTGTTGGCTGCTGCAGAGAGCTACATTTTCCGTACGTTCTTTAAAATCATGTTTTTAGTCATTGGTTTTGGGGCTGTTCATGGCCTCATTTTTATTCCAGTGTTTCTTACGTTTTTTGGGTTATGTACAAAGACCAATGTAGGTGAAAATGAAGGAACACCTGAGAGCATTAAAGATACCCACAGTGAAGCGCCCAGTAACCTGCAGCTACACAGAAGGAGTGTTATGGAATCGGCCAGCAGGAAGATGTCCCTTCTGTACTCTGAAAGTGACAGCTCATAAAGTCCTCAAATATTTCCCACTTTTCATGGTATAACGACAAAATACCGATAGGCTTTGTATTAGGGCTGTGCGGTACACTGATAGGAATTGGTCAACCGGAAGAAATTTTCGTGTGTAACGTTTACCGCAGTTTAGCACATCAGGAAGCTGCCATGGGGAATGGGCATTTCGATACCTTCTGAGACAACGCAGCACATGCCAATACAACTGTGGAGATGGACAATGAAGGCAAACGTAGCAGCTGAGACTGCCTCACATTCACGAGGCAAACGAAATGAAGAGCCGATTAGGGAAGAAAAAAGTCTGCTCCGTCCACAGAGGCGTAAACTTGCTTTAGCAAAATTGGATTGTTGACCTGTAAGTAAACGGCGTATAACATACGTGTCCTACAACTGACAGGGTTAATTTCAGTGTAAGTGCAATATGTATTGGCAGAAAATGTATGCTTATGGTAATAATCGCAGATGGCAGTAGGCCTCCAGCTATTTTTGTTTTAGTCATGTTAAAATTTGTATTTTTTGTGTTGTTACACTTTGCATGCTGTGTGATGTGATGACATAACATTACTTTTTTTTTTTTCTTGTCAAAACTTAAAACTACTAAATTTTGAAAGGGTTGGTTCAAACTCACGCATGGTTATCGCACTATAAATTGATGTGCGTTCAGCAGAAGGCTCTTGCATGCGTCTTGGAAACGTTAAATAACTGAGCAAAAAAAAAAAAAAAAAAAAATTCAAAGATGGAAAAATTCGGAAAACAAAGTACTACAAATCAGTGCACCTTAATAAAAGTATAAGTGCCTGTGTGTCTGTCTTTGTGTCCATCTAGTTGCTATGCCTCCGTCACTCCAAAAGACGTCACATCACACATATTTGAAGTAATACAATGCATTGCATGTGTCATTCCAACTGATGGCACATTGCAAACATTAACACTATTTTTACGACTCCTACACCAAATGGCATATAACAAAGACATGTGTATTGCAATTGTCATTCCAACAGATAGCGCATCAAAAATCTTTAACACTTATTTGTGAATCCCATACCAAATGGCATATAACAGAGGCAAATGCATTGTATTGTTATTCCAACAGATGGCACATCAGAAACATTAACCCTGCTTTTTATCTATCTATCTAAAAGGCATCTAACAGACATATACGCTGCATTTTTCATTCCAACTGATGGTACATCACCAACATCAACACTTATTTATAAATCCCATACCAAATTGCATATAACAGGGACAACTAACTATTGTTTTTGTTATTCCAAAGATGGCATGTCACAAACAGTAACACTGCTTTTACGAATCCCATACCAAATGGTATATAACAAAGACGTATGCATGGCATTTGTCATTCCAACAGATAGCGCATCAAAAATCTTTAACACTTATTTATGAATCCCATACCAAATGGCATATTACACAACAACATTTATTCATATAGCACATTTTCATACAAAAAGTAGCTCAAAGTGCTTTACATAATGAAGAAAATAAAAATAAAAGACAAAATAAGAATTAAAATAAGGCAACATTAGTTAACATAGAAAAGGAGTAAGGTCCGATGGCTTATTTTTCCATCTTTTGATTCGTGTACAGTGTCGTGAAAAAGTATTTGCCCCTTCCTGACTTCCACTATTTTTGCTTATTCATAACACTTAGTAATTTCTGATCTCCAAACAAATTTAGTTTAATACAAAAGACAACCTGAGTAAACATAGGAAACAGTTTTTAAATGTTTGCCAACACCCGTATCACCCATTTGACAAAGTAATTCCCCTCAATAATACTTGGCTGTGGCTGTGGCACCTTTAGCAGCAACAACTGCAATGAATGCTATGAGTAATGGGAGTGCTGTGGAGAAATGTGGACCCTTTCTTCTCTACAGAGTTGTTTCCACTCAGCCACATTGGATGGTTTCTCGACTATGAGGTCCTGCCACAACATCTCAATGGGGTTGTCAGGCCGCCTCAAACTGTTCTTTTGTTTTAGCCATTTACAGGTGTGCTTAGTTTTGTGCTTCATGACCCACTTGCACTTAAGCTTCAGATCACAGACTGATGAATTAAATGAACTCCTTCAGAATTACATTCATGCTTCCTTCTGTAGCAGTGGTCATAGGAGTAATTCATTTTGTTGTATGCAAGGTTATTATAGTTAAAAACTAAAATCAAAACTGCAACTGTTATTAAAAAAACATTTTTATAAACTGAAATAAAATAATTAAAGCTGAAATGAACAACTAAACTATTAAAGCAGCTGTAAAGACTAACTGAAAAAATAATTTACTAAAAATATTTTTAGTTTCCATTTTTGAATGAATATTCTTGCCATTAGTCTTTAACACTTGTAACTTTTAACTCTAATACAGAAAGAAATTCTTTATGAGCTGCCTGAATATATTCATCCAGTAAATGGCAGCTGGTGACGGAGGGCAGCAGGTGTTCACACAGCATTTGCGGTGACAGAACAAGCTGAATACGCGGCGCGTAAAGCATGTGAAATAGAAAGCGATTTACTTGCCACCTTTCTTTGCGCTTGTTGTATATCAAGATGTAATTTAAACGCCTGAAATCAGAAGGTGCTGGTCAACAAAAACTTTACCGTATGGACATAAAAATCCCGAGTGACTAACGTTTCAGTTTATTTCTCGGGTGCCTGCATTTTGTTGACAGTAATTCACTTGCCACTTCACACAGGAGAAATCCTTTCTGAAAATAAAGCGGGACTGATCGAGAGACTGACGGTCATCATACAAGATCAGCATATTGGTGCCAATCACTTCTGCTTTAACAAAGTATTGTGCCTGAGATGGAATTGGAGATCAATATGGCTGGTAAACAATAAAAAAACCCAGTATGGGAGATTTTTGAATGCAATATTGAAGGCATTCATTATAAGCACATTGTCTTGGAGCAGGATATGTTGTGTGCTGTACAGTCAAAAAAGAAACCCTCAAACCTTTAAAATTCACCTAAATTTCATTACAAATGGGCCCATTCTAGGCAGTAAAAGAGAAAACGTGCCAACAATCAATGCACATTTGTTCAGCACAAATGACACAGAAAATATTTTTAAAAATTATAAAATTGTTCATATTCAGTATCTGGTTTTGATTATGTTTGTTTTTACCAGACAAAAACAAAACCAGATAGTAAATGATGTCATGTAAACTCGAGCTTATAAACTCGTATCCTAACCCGTTAAGTTTACAGTTCTGTCTGATTTGTGACACAAAACTAAACTCCATAGTAGCTCTTTATCCATATACCATAATTACTAAAACTGAAACTAATAGATATAAAAATTAGATAGAAATTTCTTTGTGGAAAAAAAAAACTAAAAATACACAATAAAGGAAAACTAAACTGAATTTCCAAGTAAGGTCAGAAAAAATATAGAAGTAAAAACTAATATAAAAAGGCAAAACTATAACCACCTTGGTTGTAAGTCTGCACCTGTTGTCTTCTTTTGTCTCGTGCATTAAGTCTAATCGTGTGATTGCTTCCCTGCGGTCGTGAGTGCACATATGGGGACGACCCATTAAAGTGAGCAGTGAGGGGCAATGAGATCAAAGGGCTTCTTCCTAAAACTCCCACCCTCAATTTCACCAGTCCATGTGTTTTAAACTCGCTGCCAGGGTTTCAGGGAGAGAATAAAAGATACTGAACAAAAGATTTGACACTGAGAGAAAATGAAAAGCTAAAACTGCTATTATTCTATTTCACTCTAAGTTAATATTGTTTTTTATTCACTCTTTAATATTGTTAATATTGTTTAATATTTTTTAATATTGTTTTTTATCAGTATGCTGCTGCTGGAGTATGTGAATTTCCCCTTGGGATTAATAAAGTATCTATCTATCTATCACATAGTGCCTTTCCTATCTATCTATCTATCTATCTATCTATCTATCTATCTATCTATCTATCTATCCGTTCAGAAACTCAGTAGCACAAGGTAACTGAAGCTTAATAATTGATCTTCATGTTGTAATGAGTGTGGTGACAGACAGACACGTAGACCACCGCTGTTACCGGGCTCCACACGTTTGTCTCCTACAATATCTTTTGTCACTTTATGTATTGTGGTCTGTAGGTATACTGCGGCCATTTCATCATGGTGTGTTTGCATTCCCAATCAGACGGTAACATTCAGTTTCCTTAGTCGTTTGTTTAGACGTACAGTCAGAGGGCAGGTGTTGTGCAGCCTCATCTGCGCATCTGTTGGTGTCGTTAGACAGATTTGTGTGTTTTGAGTCCCTAAATCTGCATTTCCTTTGGCTCTTTGTCGTCAGCTCTATTAACAGCAGTCCTTTTGATGGAGTTTGACACAACGTTTACTTCAAATGCATCTTTTGCAGCTCATATTTTCATGAGTATCACTGCCAACTCTTTCAAACTTACATCGACTTCTACACTGTCGTCGTAATGCTGAACAACAGGGAGCACACCTGTGACAGCATATTGTTCATGTGAACTACTTGTCCATTGATGCTGTTGAATGCCAATGTAAAGTGTGGCAAAAAAGTATTTAGTCAGCCACCAATTGTGCAAGATCTCCCACTTAAAAAGATGAGAGAGGCCTGTAATTTCCATCATAGGTACACCTCAACTATGAGAGACAAAATGAGAAAAAAAAATCCAGAAAATCACCTTGTCTGATTTTTGAAAAATTATTTGCAAATTATGGTAGAAAATAAGTATTTGGTCAATAACAAAAGTTCATCTCAATACTTTGTTATATACCCTTTGTTGGCAATGACAGAGGTCAAATGTTTTCTGTAAGTCTTCCCAAGGTTTTCACACACTGTTGCTGGTATTTTGGCCCATTCCTCCATGCAGATCTCCTCTAGAGCAGTGATGTTTTGGGGCTGTCGCTGGGCAACATGGACTTTCAACTCCCTCCAAAGATTTTCTGTGGGGTTGAGATCTGGAGACTAGGCTAGGCCAGGGGTGGGCAGATTCAGTCCTGGAGGGCCACAGTGGCTGCAGGTTTTTGCTCCAACCCAATTGCTTAATAAGAAGCCCTTATTGCTCAAGTAACACTTCAGCTTCACTTTAGTTGTTTCGCTCGTTAAGATTTTGAACCCTTATTGCTTATTTTAGTCTTAAACAGCTGTAGTCTTGGTGTTTAATTGCTCCTAATTAGCAATACCATGCAAATGACAAAAGAGACCAGCATTTCTCCATTTAGCTTGTTACCATTTACGCCTGTGTGTATTTATTGTGCACTATTTGGTTTAATTAAATACTTGGAAGGAAAGTGAAGAGAAAAAAAGTGAAGCACTGAGAATTACTCATCTGTTTTAGACTTCAGATCATTTGGATGATATCCTAGGAAGGAAAATAAATCTAGGATATTAGAATGACCTGACATGGCAGAGTTAAAGCAGTAACAAGCCATGCAATTATATAATTGACAAGGATTGGTTTTTAATTAAGCAACTGGGTTGGAACAAAAACCTGCAACCACTGCGGCCCTCCAGGACTGAATCTGCCCACCCCTGGGCTAGGCCACTCCAGGACCTTGAAATGCTTCTTGCGAAGCCACTCCTTCGTTGCCCGGGCGGTGTGTCTGGGATCATTGTCATGCTGAAAGATCCAGCCATGTTTCATCTTCAATGCCCTTGCTGATGGAAGGAGGTTTTCACTCAAAATCTGACGATACATGTCCCCATTCATTCTTTCCTTTACACGGATCAGTTGTCCTGGTCCCTTTGCAGAAAAACAGCCCCAAAGCATGATGTTTCCACCCCCATGCTTTATGGTGGGTATGGTGTTCTTTGGATGCAACTCAGCATTCTTTCTCCTCCAAACACAACGAGTAGAGTTTTTTTCATCTGACCATATGACATTCTCCCAGTCCTCTTCTGCATCATCCAAATGCTCTCTAGCAAACTTCAGATGGGCCTGCACATGTACTGGCTTAAGCAGGGGGACACGTCTGGCACTGCAGGATTTGAGTCCCTGGCGGCGTAGTGTGTTACTGATGGTAGCCTTTGTTACTTTGGTCACAGCTCTCTGCAGGTCATTCACTAGGCCCCCCCTTTTGTGGTTCTGGGATTTTTGCTCACCGTTCTTGATCATTTTGACCCCATGGGAGATTATCAGTGGTCTTGTATGTCTTTCATTTTCTAATAATTGCTCCCACAGTTGATTTCTTCACACCAAGCTGCTTACCTATTGCAGATTCAGTCTTCCCAGCCTGGTGCAGGTCTACAATTTTGTTTCTGGTGTCCTTTGACAGCTCTTTGGTCTTGGCCATAGTGGAGTTTGGAGTGTGACTGTTTGAGGTTGTGGACAGGTGTCTTTTATATTGATAATGAGTTTAAACAGGTGCCATTAATACAGGTAACGAGTGGAGGACAGAGGAGCCTCTTGCAGAAGAAGTTACAGGTCTGTGAGAGCCAGAAATCTTGCTTGTTTGTAGGTGACCAAATACTTTTTTTCCACCATAATTTGCAAATAAATTCTTTAAAAATCAGACAATGTGATTTTCTGGATATTTTTTTTTTGTCATTTTGTCTCTCATAGTTGAGGTATACCTATGATGAAAATTACAGGCCTCTCTCATCTTTTTAAGTGGGAGAACTTGCACAATTGGTGGCTGACTAAATACTTTTTGCCCCACTGTATAAATGAAGGAAAAAAAAAAAAAAACTTCTGCCGTGGCTGTCCCAGTCTCAGTTTTGTGGCACTGTGCTGTTGGTATAAAGGAGCCCCCCGTAATGTTTCTTGACACACTGGTGCTGAATAAATGGTCATTTGGCTTCCTCTGTGATTTACCAGCGGAGTCTTCTACGCACTCGGAGTTATTTTGATAAATATGTCCAGGATGGGCCGGCCTATCACTGTTCCAAGTTTTCCCCACTTGATGATGATAACTCTCACGTCTTGGGGTTTGTACCAGTTACCCAACTGATACATTTCAGTAACTTTCTTTCCAGGTGCTCTGGAATTTCTTTTAATCGAGGCCTGCTGTGCAGCTTCACATTGGTTCTGTTTAAGTAACATTTAGACTCAGTAGTGCTGGCAGCAGTCAAGCTTGGGGGCGTCTGGTCTAATGTAACCTGTTGATTCACCGGTGGATTGAGTGGACTAAGGGGGCAGTTACTTTTTCACATGGGTGACACAGGTGTTGGTGAACTCTTCTCCTTCAGTAAATCAAAAGTTCATTTAAAAACTGGGTGTTGTGTTTCCTCAGGTTGTCTTTTGTATTAAACTAAACTGGGCTGGTGATCAGAATGAGCAAAAATAGTGAAAATCAGCAATGGAGCAAATCCTTTTTTTCACAACATTATGTAGAAAATGCTCCAAAGTGAGAAAGCAATGGAACAGGAGAGGTTTTGTTTTATATAAATAATAATATTCTTAATTTCTGTATTAGAAAAATGTGTCTTATTTCTGTTGAAAAATGATTTTAAAAACCAGTCAATTTAACAAGTGTGAAAAAAGCCTGTGTTGCAGAGCTTGGTTTGATCGCCTCTCCTCAAGCAAATACTCACTCAATGGAAAAGTACATTTTCTGTCATCTGTCTTTACTTTTCTTCATGTTCATCAAGACATTTGCAAGGCCCTAGCTAGGTTTGCTTGTTTTTATTAGATGGGCAACTAAAGGAATTGTCAATCTTGAGTCCTGTTTTACTGTAGTTTCAAAGATTGTGTCTTTTTAACAGCATGTGCAATATGCGTTTATCTGTTGTTCAGTTCTTATTATTTTGCACAATAAAGATATTTCAGCTATACATTCTTAAGACCCACTGACTCCATTCTTTCTTTTTAAAGACTTAGAACCCATTTGTTCAGGAAGGCATTTAAATGACCCTTCTTTTAGTTTACCCTCTCTGTTCAGGTGCTCGGGAATGATTTGAAAATTGTCATTTGTTCAGGGTTTTTTTTTGTAATATTTCATATATTATGTATTTTTATTCTGGATTATTGAAATTCAAAGTGGTGTGTTTGCTGCATTTCTTTATTTGTATCCACTGTCGTGGATTTGATATTTTTTCTGCTTTTCCTATTGATCATTTTGAAATTCTGTGAAGCACTTTGGACCATAGGAAGGGCATTTTATAAATAACATTTATTACTACTACTACTACTTATAAAAAGAAACATCACAGTAGAAATCCTTTTGTTAACCTATGAAATGGGGCCCACAGCAGCACCTGAAATGGTCTCTGTCTGAAAAGTATGTGCACAATAGATTACGCCGCGATATATACCATCAGCATGATATTTTTATATTATACTAGCCATCTCCCACAGCTTCATCCGCGTAGTAGTGAAACAGGACAGTGAGGTGGGCCCTGACCGGCTCCCCACTCCTGATGTCACTCTTCCCCCTCTGTCTCGGATTAGCGCGAATATCTCACTCCTGAAAGTGAACTATGATTCTTAGCGCAATGAGAGAAGTCACAAAATCAACCGGAATGTTCAAGCAAATTATAGAAGAAAAAAAAAAAATTCTAAATCCGTGAAGTAGTGCTCTCGTTCGCTAACTAAGCAGATTTAAGGCTATTGCCCCGAGGCAGACGCGCGAGTGAGGAGGGCCCCTCCCAGTAGACCGATGAGTCTCTCTCGGATTTGCGCTAATAAACTGGTACCGCAAGCAAACTATGATACTTGGTGCAATGAGAAAGTCGCAAAATCAACCAGAGTGTTCAAGCAAATTATAGATGAAAAATACCTGATGTAAATTCATTAAGTAGTTATCTCATGAAAAGTGGACTGACATAAAAAATGGGTCTAAAAAACTATAAGAAATTTTGTGCTTGGACCACAAAATTTTTAAATCCGTTTCTTAGCGAGCACCTATGGGCTAAGGCTAACCTACATTCCAAATTTCAAGTACCAAGTCCTCATGGTTCGGGAGATTTCGGGATGAGTGAGTCAGTGGTATTTGGCTTTTATATATATATATATATTGTGACAGATTTGTGACCATACCATCCACCCTTACAGTGTGTAAGAGAAAGAAGCAGCCATTAACTGTGTTAGCAGCACCAGGCCAAAGTAGTGCTGGGCGGTATACCGGTTCATACCGAAAACCGTTTTTTATTTTTTTTATGATATGGATTTTTCTTATACCGCAACACCGGTTTAAATTGCCTAAACGACATTTCGGAACATGGCGCAGCGGGAAACTGTTCAAGTGGGGACCCTTTTCACTGCTACACCGCTAAACACAGATTTGTTGCACTAGGGCTCTTTTTCACTGCTACACCACCAAATAGTGGGCGGTAGCATAGGAATGCCGTGCGGTGAAAATGGACAGAGAGCATTCCGAAACTGAACTAAAAGTAAAGTTGAACATGTGATGAACAGAAGAACTTTTGCCGAAAAAAAGGAGTCACATCCGTCGCCTGGAGATACTTTAGTTTTAAAAGGTCAGATGTGTAAATACTGTTTCTATACTACTGGATAATACACAAACAAGTACAACTTGGCTTGCAGTATGTTTTGCTTGTATTCATTCTGCGATGTGCTATCGATTCGTTCAGAGATGGGCGCAACTCTGAATGGATGGCATAATTAAACATGTATAACAAAGATATTTTTAAAGTTCTGAACACTCCGTCGGCTAAGTTAATAACTAGTTTTAATTTCACAAAGACGTTTATCTGTGCGGTGATTGCTGCAGGCGCCTGCTCTTCGTGCGGAGGAAGTCAGTTTAAGAAGCGAGTGATTAACGACTGGGTCGGGGAACACTTAACACAAAGTATTTGATGTGCTGCATTAACCCCTTCACCGCCCTCTGCCGGATATATCCGGCACCGTTGTTTTAATGCTAACGCCATACTGCCGGAATTATCCGGCACATTTGCCTGTGGTTATATGAATGCCTGGCAAGTAGTATAACTGACGGTTTGGCGTGGGTATTATTACTACGTTGTATTTCGACAAGTCTGTGGTTGTTTTGGCCGGTCATGTGACGTGATTCGCATGTAACAGCTGTGAATATGGCGAAACGTAAACTGACTTCAAGTGAGGCTTTGCAGGCGATTTTGGACAGTTCTGATCATGATTGTAGCAGTTCTGAAGAAGATTTTAGTGACAGTGATGAGCAGCAACGTGCGCTGCATGATACTGTGAATGAAGACGCATCGGATGACGGCGCTGAGTGGGTGTATCCCCAGCATCTCAGCTGGGCTGCTGCCCGTGGTGAACTACCTTTTCTGCATTCGTTTGAGGGAACGTGTGGCTTTATTGTTGATGTAAACAATTACACTGCTGAGCAGTTTTATGAGCTGTTTGTGTCACCTGATTTGATTAGACATTTTGTTCATCAGACAAATCTGTATGCAGCACAGTTTATTGAGAAAAATCCCAATTTACCTCCACATTCCCGTGTTCGTGCTTGGTTTGACACTGATGAAAACGAAATGAAAAAATTCATTGGGATTTTGATGTTGATGGGAATAATCAGAAAACCAGATATTGAGATGTACTGGTCTACAGATCCTATGTATGCAACACCTATTTTTGCAGCTGTCATGACACGTAACCGATTCTCTTTGCTGCTGAAATTCTTTCATTTGAATGACAACAGAAATGAGCCAGATAAGAAAGATCCAAACCGCGACCACTTGTTCAAGCTACGTCCTTTGATTGATCATTTATTTGAAGCATTTCAGTTGCCCTACATGCCAGGACCGTCAGTTGCAGTTGATGAAAGTTTATTGTCGTGGAAGGGCCGCTTACAGTTTCGACAGTATCTACCATTGAAAAGGGCACGGTTTGGTATCAAGATGTTTTGCTTAGCTGAGAATTCAGGTTACATTTATAGATTTCGTGTATACACTGGCAACTTGCACAACATTTAGTGGTCAATACTGCTTGAATAAATGTAAAAAATGTAAAAAAAATGTAAAAAAGTAAAAAAACAAAAATTGTTCAGATTTCGCCTGGCGTGGGGAATATTTAGGGAGTTGGCGGTTAAAGGGTTAACTTGTGACGGGGTTTGAGAAAATCTAGTAAATTAAACATTGATTTTAGGATGAAGTTTAGTTTACAACATTCTACTTTAATTATAAAATAAACTATGAGAATAAAGTGGAAATGTCGACTTTAATCTTGACATAGTCAACATGTCGAATTTATTCTCGACATATAGTTTGTTTTTTTCTTCCGTGTCCATATTTTTTTTTCTTCACAGTGGCCCTAATGCGCTTCCATAGGGCTATACCACAAATAGCATTATAAATGCAAGTTGCAGTTTTTATTATTTATGTATATAGCTTAGCTTGAAGCAAGGTCCATATTAATGCAGTTTGCCTAAATGATGGTACAGTTGGTAAGATGTCATCACCAAGTTGCACTTGTTTTATTTTATTTTAATTTGGTGAATACTGTGTAATGCACCTGGGCTTTAAGCCTTGAAGTAATGGTGCAGCTATCAGTAATACTATTATGTATTTTATTGTTATTATTTATTAGTTTAAATATTATGCAGTTTAATGATGGTAAAATTGTTTAAAAAGTCACTTAAACGTTGTAGTGGACAGAGATTGTTAACATTAACAGAAAGTGTAGTTGGTTTACAAAAAATATTTAACTATTTATTCCTTTTCTAAGACGTGTTCAGTGCAATACAAGTTTTGACGAGCACCTCTGTATATTTTACTAAGTCTAAATGCCTCTTTGGATGGTTGAAAATATGTTGTCAAAATCATAGTTTAAGCTTTTGCAAAATTTGTTCAATTAAAGGTTCTATATTTTGACTGCAACTGTCATGCAATGTGATTCCTTTTCTTCATTAGTGCCACCCCCTTGAAAACTATCACTTTATGGGGCCATGCAAACCTGGATTAATACTTGTGTGCACATTAAAATGTCTTTTTGTACAATGTACAATTCTCATAACAGTCTAATAGGTTATTCTTAGCCAGTCTACTGCAGTAATTGCAGTGGAAAATGTGGTTAACATCCACTCATGCATGGGGAAAAAAATACCGTCTAATACCGTGAAACCAGCAGAATTTAGAAAAATACCGTGATATAGAATTTTGGTCATACCGCCCACCTCTAGGCCGAAGTCATGATCAGTCAGTTATAAAGAGATGCACTCTTTTCTGCTCTCTAAGCCAAAAAGTGCAGCTCTGTTCAAACATCTTCATTGGTCTCATTAATTAAAAAGACAAAGAATTTTATGTGTTGATTTTTAAATGGTAGAATTCCCAAAACACTGGAAATTTATAGCCTTCCCAGTGAGAATAGAAGTTTGACAAATGAGAACAGGCCCTTCATTCAGTCCATTAAGCTAACCCACTTAGCTAAGTTGTCCTGTTAACAACTTGGTATTGTTGAGGTTTAAATTTATTACTTTTAAGGTTTTGCTTACCGTGCCAGCACCTGAGGGCAGTCACTTTAATAAGCTTTGTGCCATTTTAGTGGAGTTGGCTGAACGGGAAGAAAGGAATGGGGCAGGTAAGAAAGTGGGAGAAAGTAAATGGAGTGGGAGAAGTGCGCACGAGATCGAGAAAGATGACCAGAGCTCTGTGCAAGAGCGCAGAGCACACACCGGCTGGGAGAAGAAATCCAGATGTGCTGATTAACTAGGACAGCGGTGAAGGCAGCTGACGTAGATCTCAGTTTTGTTTTTTTAACCAAACATAACTTAATCAGATTTTACTTTCTGCACACAAATTAGACATATGTGTAGTGAGATGCTTAGCTGCACAACTCTTATGACTGTGCCCTTTAAGTAGAATAATAAAAAGGCCAATAACAGTAATACATGAGATTATTAATATTATTAAAATGTTACATATGTGACAGTAATAACTAAACACATACAAGCAATTTAACAATAGGGCATCATGTAGTTCTAAGATATATGACGATATAGAATAAACTTACACTACCATATGAAAAGGACACCAATGTTTATAGAATTTTATGTGATGTAAGTTATGTTCGGTATTGTTTATATAATTTCTGCCTTATGCCTTGTCTGCAAGGTTTTTGCTAAGCTCTAAAAATATTCCCATTTAACTGTTCATGGCCAACTGACAAATAACCAAAACCACCGATGTCAAATTTGTAAATCTGGAGGGCAAGGGAATTTTTTTTTTTTTTTTTATATAAAGTTCTCTTGGTTTCTGCTTCAACTCTGCGCTGACCCAACGACATTCTCACGAGTTGTTGTATAAAGATGTGCCGTCTTGCTTCAGTCTTGAATGCACTTCCCTGAAGTATTTAATGTCTGATGATTAGTGCCAGACAGCTCACTACAACTACAGCCTCCGGATCTACGCTGTGATCAACCAAAACGTTCTGACCACCTGTCTAATATGCTGTTGGTCCTCCACGGGTCACCAAAGCTGAAGCACAGACTCCACAAAACGTCGGAAAGTGTTCTGTGGTATGTGGCATGAAGACACTAGCAGCAGACCCCCCCCTAACTCCTGTAAGGTGGGGCGCCACGGAGTGCAGACTGGTCTTGTTGTTCCAGCACATCCCACAGCTGCTTGATTAGATTTGAGGGGCAACTCTTCACTGTGTTCCCCTCAAACCATTCCTGATCAATTCAATGTGAAAGTTGCCACTTCGATCAGGGAATGCTGCTGCCACGAATCCTGGGTATTCCTGATCTGCAAAGTTATTTAGGTAGGTGGTACGCGTCAAATTCATGTCCATATGAATGTTTAGAAAACCTCCGCTGTCCGAATGCAGCACTGGTTTGGTTCGTCTTCTTCCCAGTGTATCCTGGTGTCCTCTTCACACCAATGTAGTTGCAAAAACGAGCAGGAAAATAAATGTATTTATTAAATGTGCTCAGAAACCAAGTTAGGGTTGCTAATCCTGTGCAATGACCAACTGCATGCAATCTAATATCCATCCATATTTTCATTAGATACAACTTGATCATTAATGCAGTAATTATAGCAGTAATAATGAACATGAGGAAGAAAAGGAATATTTATGAGACTGAAACAGTGATAACATACCAGACAGTATCAATACAACATATATGCCAGTAAATAGAACATATATGACCATATATCCATCTATCCATTATCCAACCTGCTATATCCTAACTACAGGGTCACGGGAATATCCATCCATCCATCAATTTTCCAACCCGCTGAATCCAAACACAGGGTCACGGGGGTCTGCTGGAGCCAATCCCAGCCAACACAGGGCACAAGGCAGGAAACAATCCTGGGCAGGGTGCCAACCCACCGCAGTGCAATCTAATAGAGAACCGTAAATATAAAATGGCCAATAAAAATGTAATCGTTTTTATTTTAGATTCAGTTCAATAAATACAGAGGATGGAATTCTAAATTTGCTTTGTCCTAAGCAGGGTCACAATGAAGCTGGAGGAGGCAATGGGCACAAGACAGCAGCGCCAGTCCATCACAGGATGAACCCACACGGGCCAAGTTAGAAGTGCCAATCCACCTAACTGGCATGTCTCTGGACTGAGGGAGGAAACCCACACAGACACGTGGAAAGCCTGCAGACTCTCCTGATGATTACAGTCATCACTAAATGCGGCAGATCCTTAAAGGCATTTGATTATGATTTATTTTTACTTCTTTACTTTATATACATGAACAGATACATAAAGGAAAACAAATGCAAACATACATTTTAAAGCAAACAGCAACAACACATGTGCAAATAAAATGGTTAAATATCAGGCATCTTACAGAAGGATGGAAACCGCAAGTGTGCAATTACTGCAAGGGGTGGAAATGGAAGTAGATCCTGATCACTGCTGCAAGAACCAGATGAAACAATACTTTCTGAAACAAATAAATAATCTGAAGTGTTCAGTTGAAACCATTTTCAGACAAATGCGTTTCCTACACACAGACGTGGGGCTGCAACTGCTACACCGCATCAGTGTGGGCGACGAGAGGCCGCAGAAGGCAGGACCTCGGCTTACTAGGAATGTCTATTTAGAATTTGAAATTTTCAAAACGTCAATGAGTGTGCAACCAATAAACCAATCAAAAAACAAACAAAAAAAAATTATTGTACTTAAAATCGATCAATTTAGTCGTACCTCAAAATTATGCTTTAAGTTCAGGATTAAACATTTGAAGTGAAGACAGCTCTAAAAAGTATTTTAAAGGGGATTAAAACTGAACATTTCAAGCAAAGTATTTTAGTGTTTGTTTTATGGCCAGGAATCTCAACACACTTGTGAAAATGTCAATTACCAACCAACAGGATCTTTTATATATTTTTTTTTTTTTAACAAATTTTTGAAAGGCTTACCTTCGGGTTTTATTTCAGATTCCATTCAATACAAAATTCACCACTAATTGAGGCAATTCATAAATTAATCCATTAGGATTCCTATAATAACTGTAGAAGAATGGCAGATTTATTATATTTTGTTCACTTTTACTGTATAAATCATTTACAATTTAAAAAAAATTAAGAAAAAAAGCTGGGTTCAATGTTGACCTGATTACTTGGATTTGACTTTAAAGACTAGAAAATATAAGCGAGGTTTGCAAAGTGAACTAAATAACATTCTCACATTAATAAATACCATAATGGCAATGTGATGCTGGGGGCAAAGAATACAAAAATAACTGCTGAACTTGTGCACTCTAAAAAATGTAACTACTAAAATGGAAAGAAACCACTAAAAAAAAAAAGGTAAATATGTATTTCAATTTACAAGTAAATCGATGATATAATGAGGACAAAACATGCAGCCGACATCACAAAACTTCAGAGACAGCAGTAATAAAATATACTGGCTGCCTACTCCTCTCTGGTTATTAGGATTCACGGCCTTAAAGTAATAAAATAAATAGATAAACATCTTATCATTGTACAAAATAGCATGGAGGCTTTCCTGACCCACTGGCTGTGACCCTGAGACTCTTTACTTCTATGGAAGCACCCGTATTTCAAGCACTGCACACAGAAAGGGAAATGGCAGGAGTCTGTCGTCGTTCCCAATGAAAGTCGGTCAGTCTTTCCAGGAATATCTGCTCTTCAGCGTAAGCTGGAAGAAAATGCTAAAAGTGTACGGGTATATTTTGGAAAAAAACAAACAAACAAACAAACAAACCGAAACCTTTCTGTTAAGTTTCATTCAGCAGCCGTCTTCCTCACCACCCCCAAAATCTTTCGTGTCTGCATATTTACATTCAGATTGCTCAGAGTCCATTTAAGATGGGAAAACATCATCTCGTCTCAAGCTTCTTTCCTTCCAAGATCATTTGAATTTCTTTGGCATCCAGTGTCTCGTATGTCAATAAAGCATCAGCCAAGTCTTTGTGTTCTTTTGCGTGAGTCTTCAAGATGTTTCTGGCTCGGTCATACGAGTCCTTGAAAACAATGAAAGTAATAATTAAAAAAAGGAGCATCTTCTCAGGCCCAGCCTACAGAGCCTGAAATAGGAAGCAGTGAAGTCATAACGCTCTGATCAGGTTTTCTTTAGGGCCGATACCGATGAATCGATTTCATGGTAATAGAGTTGAACAAATCTGACTTTAAAAAAAAAAAAAAAAAAAAAACACTAAGCTCCTTGGTATTTTCAAAATTAAGCTGCAGTCCACATGTTTTGCCTGTTCATTTTTATTAATAACTAGCTGAAATACCCAGCGTTGCCCGGGAGGAAAATATTTTTTTTTGAAATGTTTGAGAAAAATAATAAAAAAAAAAAAAGCACCTTTAAAAATTCACAAACAATGAAGACTCATTAATGTGCTTGTCTTGCAGTCTTGTGTGTATGTTATCATCCAGTTGACGCTTGTTACTGGCCAACTCTATTTAATTTCAAAAGCAACAGGCGGGCACGGTGGCACTCAAACATAAAGAAAGCTGGCAGTCACCTCCAGTTTGCCCTCTGGTGGTCACTCCGAGTGTCAACTGGATGATAACGTGCATACAAGACCGCAAGATCACCACCAGGAAGGGCTTGGGTTAGGGTTGATTTCACCCTACAGTATTTTTAGTCTATCAACGAGAAACATGCATAGCTGTTCAGAAGTGATGCTGGAACATACACACACACAGACTTCTATATATGAATATATGTGAATTTCCCATTGGGATTAATAAAGTATCTATCTATCTATCTATCTATCTATATGAAATACATAATATTATATATATATATATTATGAATATATGAAATTATGTAGGCTTAATTGTTCAGTGACCATAATAAACACTAAAATAAAACTCCCTTAAAATACGAATTTGTTAACTAATAAAACACGTACACAAAACATTTATCCATAATGAGTATGACATAAAAGTAATATGCTTGTCAATTATGCGCCCCAATTTTCATACAATGTTCATGAGAAGTTTATCAAGAAGATAACAAGCGTAACCATTTTACACATAAAATAGACACACCCTTCACTGGCTCCCTGTCCCACTCAGAATTGAGTACAAGGTTGTTCTCCTCACCCATCAGTGCATTTATGGACATGCCCCCCTTTACTTACAGGAACTCCTTACCCCTCATACCTCCTCACGCACCCTCTGCTCTGTACACACTAACTCTCCAAGTCCCTAGAACCAAGCTTCGCAGTATGGGTGATCGGGCTTTTTCATCTGTGGCGCCGAGACTGTGGAATGCCCTCCCTGACTACCTGAGAGCCCCACAGTCGACTGATCTTTTTAAAAGGAATCTAAAAACTCATCTTTTTAGAATGATATTCTGTTAAAGTATAAATAGATTTTCTTGCTTTATTATTTTATTTTTACTCTGTAGCACTTTGAGATTGCTAAAATATAAAGTGCAATATAAATAAAATTTATTATTATTAAGTTTACCATTCACATTCAGATAACGGTTGTCCATTTTAATCTATATATATAAAAATGGAATGGGTGGGTCGTCGGGTGGGCCTTTTTTTCATTCCGTCGTTTTTTCGACGTTTTGAAAATGTAGAATGATTATTTGATTTTTTTGTTTTTATTTGATCGTGTCTATGTAGCCGCCGTCGTAATAAAGTATCGCTAAAATCGTCATTTATCGTAATTTATTTTTGACGTATAACGTCGCCGAGGTCAGTGATACCAGTGCAAAAAAATCTGCTTACGGTTGAAAGACACGCCCTACTCACTGGACAGTTAAAAACACCAATCAAACTAACGATGACATCAAGTATTACCCAATCAAAAGTAGGAAAGGAGGCATCTTCATAAAATGCGTGTGGGATGATTTGCATGAGACGCTGCTTTAAAAAAAAAATGATAAAAAAAATACGGGATAAATCCCGTCCAGTACTGATTCAAAACGGGACGCGCAATTTCATTCTCAAACGCGGCACGATTCCGTATTTTAAAGGACGGGTGGCAACCCTACAGTGCCAGGTAACCACCCATACAATCACATTGTGATTCAGACTAGGAATGCAATGAATGTAATTACCCGGATCTACATACAAGGCGAAAGTCTTGCAACATTCAAAGATGATGGTTTGGGATAAGTACACCATACAACATAAAAGAGCTTATGAAGCCTTGAACCGAAAAAAGCAACATCTCAGAGATCGTAAAAAAAAAAATTAGGAGCTAATGTCGTTTTACTCGCTGTAGATTTTAGTCAAACACGAGCTGTATATACCCGGCGTTGCCCGGGGCAGAAGTAACCTAATCGGTCAAACACTTACATATATACCAAAGTAAACCTAATCGGTCAAACAGTTACATATATAAAAAAACCGAACCTAATCGGACAAACAGCTTCATATATACAGAAGCGAACCTAATCGGACAAACAGCTAATCTATATACATAAGCAAACCTAATTGGTCAAACAGTTACATAAATACAAAAGCAAACCTAATCGATCAAACAGCTTCATATATACAGAAGCGAACCTAATTGGTCAAACAGTTATGCATGTGCAGAATGATTTTACAAACATTATGCGTGTTAACAATCATTAAAAAGAAAAGATTGAGGAACTGTTCTTCTATATGTGATGAAGCCACTAATAAGACAGATTTTTTTCAGGACCCAGCTGTTTCATAACTAAACTACTGCCACCCCAAAGTAATGCCTAATAGTGGTTTTTGGGGTAGCTGTGGAATAAAAAGGGTGTTTTTAGTCAGTAAGAATCTGACACTACCCTTCAGTACGGGCTGAAGGGTGCCTATGTAAGGTTTTACATCCTTCCCGTATGGAAAAAAAAACATAGTAAACTTTTTTTTCATCATTACAGATAATCTCAGTCAAATCGAAGTACGCATTCTCAATTTATTTTTATCTAATTTTTACTTTTTCACAAAGCCATCCCATGCCAATTTGTATGAATAAACTTTTGCTAGAGAGTTAGCAAAAGTTTATTCATGCACATATTTTAATACGGATAATCTATCTCTAATCAAGGTTCTCATTTTCATTCTAATTTAAAATAATAATAGATACTGATTTTTTTCTTTTGTTTTAGAAAAACCAATCTATGCCACCTACGTCTTCGTCAAGTCAGCTTCATCCAGCTTCATCACATATAGAAGAAGAGTTCCTCAATCTTTTCTTTTTAATGATTGTTAACACGCATAATCTTTGTAAAATTATTCTGCACATGCATAACTGTTTGACCAATTAGGTTCGCTTCTGTATATATGAAGCTGTTTCATCGATTAGGTTTGCTTTTGTATTTATGTAACTGTTTGTCCGATTAGGTTTGCTTCTGTATATATGAAGCTGTTTATCCGATTAGGTTCGCTTTTTTTATACATGTAACTGTTTGACCGATTAGGTTTACTTTGGTATATATGTAAGTGTTTGACCGATTAGGTTACTTCTGCCCCGGGCAACGCCGGGTATATACAGCTCGTTAAATTACAAAATCAACAAAATGAAAAGGTCTGAACTCATTTAAGCAGCTTCTCAATGTCTGCTGAAGACGTGCCTCTTCTTTTCTAACACTCTAAATCAGGGTTGGGCAAAGTCATTCCTGGAGGGCCGCAGTGGCTGCAGGTTTTTGTTCCAACCCAATTGCTTAATAAGAAGCACTTATTGCTCTAGAAACACCACATTTGCCTGTGGTTATGTGAATGCCTGGCGCGTAGTATAACTGACAGTTTGGCGTGGGTATTATTACTACGTTGTATTTCGACAACTCTGCGCTTGTATTGGCCGCTCACGTGATGCGATTCGAAAGTGAAAGCTGTGAATATGGCGAAACGTAAACTGACTTCAAGTGAGGTTTTGCAGGCGATTTTGGACAATAATTCTGATCATGATTGTAGCAGTTCTGAAGAAGATTTTAGCGACAATGATGATCAGCAACGTGCGCTGCATGATACTGTGAATGACGACGCATCGGATGATGGCGATGAGTGGGTGTATCCCCAGCATCTCAACTGGACTGCTGCCCGTTATCTGAGCCAGATATGAAAGATCCAAACCGTGACCGCTTGTTCAAGCTACGTCCTTTGATTGACCATTTATTTGAAACATTTCAGCAGGTAAATACTGCTTGAATAAATGTAAAGTAAAAAAACGAAAATTGTTCAGATTTCTCCTGGCATGGGGAATATTTAGGGAGTTGGCGGTTAAAAGGTTAATAAGAAGCACTTATTGCTCTAGAAACACTTCTGCTTCATTTTAGTTATCTCCCTCGTTAAGATTATGAACCCTTATTGCTTATTTAAATCTTAAACAGCTGCATTCTCGGTTTTTAATTGTTCCTTATTAACAATAAGATGCAAATGACTAAAGAGACCAGCAGTTCTCCATTTTGCTTGTTACCCTTTACACCTGTGTGTATTTATCGTGCACTATTTGGTTTAATTAAATACTTGGAAGGAAAGAGAAGAGAAAAAAGTGAAGGACTGAGAATTACCCATCCGTTTTACACTTCAAAGTATTTGGATGATATCCTTAGAATGGAAAAAAAAAATCTAGGATATGAGAATGACTTGACATAGCAGAGTTAAAGCACTAACAAGCCATGAAATGTAATTATTGGCAAGGATTGTTTTCTAATTAAGCAACTGGGTTGGAACAAAAACCCACAGCCACTGCGGCCCTCCAGGAATGAATTTGCCCACCCCTGCTCTAAATGACACTGGAAAACACATACGATACACTCCATAATGTTTGGGACAAAGACATGATTTTCCTTGATTTGTCCCTCTATTCCACATTTTAAAATTACACATCAAACAATTCAGACATGATTAAACTGCGTAAAGCAGCACTACAATTAAATTACAGTAAAGCTCAGAAAAGAAATTGCTGGTGTAAAAAACCTGCTGATTTAGATTGGCAGCCAATCAATCAGAGCACCGCTAGCTGTTAACACATTCTGTAGTCTATAGTTGAATACGTTTTGGTCTGTTTTGCCTTATTCAGCTCCTAATGATCATTTAGAAATTGCTTATTTGTACCTTAGAGACCTAATTTTGCAGAGAAAATGCATCTACTGCATAGCCTAAAGAGTTCCCATTATTTAGGAATGAAAAATCCACCAATGTGCAAACCAGTCACAAAATTATCTGTCAACTTACTTAGGCTGCTGGTGTCTAACCACTGCTACCCAATCAGAAAAAGCATTCATTAAAAAAAATAAATAGCAGAAGGTGGAAAAAGAAACATTACCTTCAGGAGTATTCGTACTTCATGCTCAATAGCTGCTTGTGTTTCAGGGCTGAGTTTTCCAGTATCCCCGTATGTCATGACTCCAAGCTGGATTCATAAGAAATCAGGAAAAATACATTCAGCTTGTTTCCAAATGTTAAAAATGTAGTTTAAGCAAAAAAGGCCATTAAACTCCAATACTCTGTCAATTTCATCCACTGCATATAATGAATTGTTTTAATGTAAACTCGATACCACATAGTAGCAGGAGGAGAAATTTTTTTTTAAGTTTAATAAAATACATTTTATAACATAAATGGCACTAACACAGTTAATATGAAATCAATTAAAAATATTAAGTCAATAAGCAGCACGTTGCAAACTTTACTTTAGATTGATTTGGGCTTTTCTCACAGAAGAGCTGTGATAAACAGGCCTCAGAAGCAACTGTTGTGAAAATACGTGTCAGATAAAATCTGAGAAAAAAAAAAACTTTAAACATTCGGTCTATAATTTAAAATATGCAAGATCTGTAAAAGTAACCCAATGAGCAACAACATTTATTTCTATAGCACATTTTCATACAAATGATGGAGCTCAAAGTGCTTTACATAATGCAGAAAGAGAAAAAGACAAAATAAATAAAATAGAATTAGGGAACACTAGGGCGGCACGGTGGCGCAGTGGGTAGCGCTGCTGCCTCGCAGTTAGGAGACCCGGGTTTGCTTCCCGGGTCTTCCCTGCGTGGAGTTTGCATGTTCTCCCCGTGTCTGCGTGGGTTTCCTCCGGGCGCTCCGGTTTCCTCCCACAGTCCAAAGACATGCAGGTTAGGTGGATTGGCGATTCTAAATTGGCCCTAGTGTGTGCTTGGTGTGTGTGGGTGTGTTTGTGTGTCCTGCGGTGGGTTGGCACCCTGCCCAGGATTGTTTCCTGCCTTGTGCCCTGTGTTGGCTGGGATTGGCTCCAGCAGACCCCCGTGACCCTGTGTTCGGATTCAGCAGGTTGGAAAATGGATGGATGGATGGATGGGAACACTAATTAACAGAATAAAAGTAAGGTCCTATGGCCAGGGAGGACAGAAAAAAACAAAATAAAACTTCAGACGGCTGGAGAAAAAAAATAAAATCTGCAGGGGTTCCGGGCCACGAGACCACCCAGCCCCCTCTAGGCATTCTACCTAACATAAATGACCTCACAATCAGTCCTCATGGTATTCAGGGTTCACATGGAAGAACTTGATGAATAATTATGCTTAATTCATTAAACTCCGCACATTAGATAATAGTAAACTTAAGAGATTCCAGTGAAATATTCTGATGTCTCATTTTAATTTTACTTTTCACCTTAACAGTACATCATGTGTATAAACTGCGTATGGTGCATGCTATGCATTCATTGTGTGTGCACGTTTTGTTGTTACTGTATTACTTATCACTGTCATAATGAGAAGAAAGAAAGAATTTCCTTGTACTATGGACACACTTTACTATGTACACATGGCAACCCGAAATTGATAAGTGACTGATGTACTGTTAGTTTGAGACTTCACTACAAATCAGAAGTCTTCCATTAAAAAACACATGCTACTTACCTTCTCGCTCATTCCAAACTTAGTCACCATCATCTTTGCTATCTTTGTTGCACTATCAAAATCACTCGATGCCCCTGGGAAAGCACAACTCAGATTAAAAACAACAAAATATAGCACACTAAAAATAAGAAAAAATCCAAAGAAGAGGTTAATTTTCAATTACTATTGCTTAGAAGAGAATGTGTATGTGCAGAACAAGGCAAGAGTTGCATCAATAAAAGAAACATTCTGTTAACAGCATATTATTAAGTACCGTATATACTCGCAGATAAGTCGGGACTTGATTTTACTGTATAATTTCTGGTATGGTATAATGTTGGTCGTATAAGTCGAATGCGGAAAACTCACGTTGTTGGTACAAGAGATTATGATATGCTAACGCTGAACTGAGAAAGTAACCACAGAGCACACTGCCTTTTTTTTTTCTATGTGGGTGCGGCAATGCGCTGTATCAGCATGTGCTCCTAAACTCACTCTCTCTCTCTCTATTTTGCCCAAATACCCGAACTATTCCGAAGCAACGTTTGCACTGTTTTGTGTTTTTTATATCTCACACCCTCATATACCTTTATCGTATGAGCATCCCTTATCTACGATGGAGCGTTCGATCAGAAAATAAATATGAAGCTGGTTTTAAATTAAACGTTGAAGTGGCAAAAGAACTTGGTAATGACGCTGCTGCAACAAAATTCGATGTGCCTGAGAAACTGGTGTGAGATTGGAGGAGCCAAGATGTAAAAAAAAGTGTCGCATTTTTCAACGGGCATTTAAGTCGGGGTCTAATTTTATGATCGATTTTTCGGGTTTCAAGACCCGACTTATATGCGAGTATATACGGTATGCCCTAAAAATTCAGACTTTGCAGATGATATTGTTGGTTAACAATCTGAATTCAGAAAGTCAATCTCTGTCAACTGATCACTACAAATGGATTACCAAGCTTCAGTCCGAAGTAGAGCAGCACTTCTGCCTCGCAGTAAGGAGACCACAGTTCATGTCCCAGGTCCACCCTTGAGTAGAGTCTGCATATTCGCATGGGTTTCCTCCCACAGTCCCAGGATATGCAGGTTAGGTGGATTTGTGATATTAAATTGGCCTTAGCGTATGGATGGGTGTGTGTGTGTGTGTGTGTGTGTGTGTTCACCCTGTAATTGACTGGTGCCCTGTTCAGATTTTCTTTCTGCCCTGTGCTTGCTGGAATAGGCTCCAGCACTCCCCGTGACCCTGTTCAAGACTAAGTGGGTAAGAAAATGACTCGCTGTCTGTCCGATGTAAAACAGAGTAGAAGCTTTGATAGGCTGAAGTTTACAATCTGACACACAATACATTAATCATTTTGCCATAATGTTAATTGGTACTCATGGAGCCCAAGGTAGATTTTCACATTCTTAGAACTGTTCTGTATTCTTTATTCACTCTGTGGAGGCTTTCAAGAAGAGAAACAACAAAAGAAAAAAAAAAAAAACTAAAAAATTCTGCATGCGGCTGCACGCCATCAAATCTCCATCCACGATTTAGGTGGAGTGGTGGCTCTGAGGCTAGGGATCTGCACTGGCAATCGGAAGGTTGCCGGTTCGAATCCTGTAAAATGCCATAAGGGACTCTGCTCTGTTGGGCCCTTAAGCAAGGCCCTTAACCTGCAACTGCTGAGCGCTTTGAGTAGTGAGAAAAGCGCTATATAAATGCAAAGAATTATTATTATGATTTGTAGCTCTTAGATTGCTGAACGAGCTGCCCACCTCCATCCACTACTGACTCCCTTCAGTGTTTCTAAGAATGTCTGAGGACTCATTCTGTGAATACTGTCTAATTGACAATGACTTTGATATGTTCTTGTAACTACCGTGTTTCCCCAAAAATAAGACAGGGTCTTATATTAATTTTTGCTCCAAAAGATGCACTAGGGCTTATTTTCAGGGGATCTCTTATATTTATCCAAATACAGTCATGTCATCTTCTTCTGGAATATCATCACAACTCTCCACATTCAAACCCTGAATTTCTTGGGACTCCAGCCCCTTTTAGGATCCTCCAGGGTCGATGTGCGCGCTTCGATATTTGATGAATTGTTCGATGTGGTGAAGCAAAATGCAGACATACAAATGCATTCGTGGTGCTTTGATATTCAAGCGTCGCATATTCCCTAAAGTAATGACAATACATTTTAAAAGTCTCACATACCATCTTCTGTGCCGTCTTTTTTTGCACCTTTACAATACCATCAGAACGTACGGCGGAGTATTTGAGCCACAGAGGGAAAAAAAATTAGGACATAATAAAAATGTCTATTTTGTGATTAAAGTGGAGATTTTGGCTTTAACCTCGTAGTTTATTTTATCAATAAAGTAGACCGTCGTAAATGTCATCTTAAAACCGACCTAGTTGTTAAATCGCTACACGCTTCTGGGGCTTCCTCCTGACCTGACTGCAGCATCGCCACACAGAACATATTAAATTTATAATATTCCAACTCTCTGCACATTTAGAATTCTTAGATTTATACTTGATATCACTTTCATGATGATGCATTAAAAATATGTATGTTACATTTTACAGATAAATCGTTAACATTGTTTAAATAATGAATACTGCTAATAATTACACATATGGGGAGGCACGGTGGCAGAGCAGAAGTGCTGCTGTCTCGCAGGGAGTCGCGTCCCTTGTGATCCCTGCCTGGAGTTTGCATGTTTTTCCTGGTGTCCAGTTTTCCATCCAAAGACATGAAGGTTTGGGGATTTGGTGAAGCTACAATGACGTCAGTGTATGTGTGTGCTTGTGTTCATCTTGCGATGGAGCCGATGCCCTGTCCAGAGATTTTGTTTCTGTCTTGCGCCGATGCTGCTGGAATGGGCGCATCCCCGAAATGATGGATGAAATCATTAAACATCCTTTTCACAGATATTGTGGCAAGGTGTCCTCGGAATTTAACGAATGTTTCAGGCACATGCGTTGCATCGCGTGAAGGATAAACCTAGCCTTAGGCGCCTTACTTTTCAGCTGACGATCTTGACTAGGGCTTATTTTTGGGGTAGGGCTTATATTACAGAGCGGCCTGAAAATCATACTAGGGCTTATCTTTGCAGTAGGTCCTATTTTTGGGGAAACACGGTAAGAAAAGACTAAATAGTCTTGGGTTGTCTTGTTTACTCTTCATTTGTGATGATTAATTTTATAACCTGTCCTGTAACACCAGTTCCTAAACAGTCCCAGACTGACATTTACTTATGTTGACTTTTTTTGTAAGCTGCTTTGGATAAAAGTGTCTGCAAGATGAACAAATGTAAATGGAAGGCCTGACTCCCCCCACCCCACCCCCCCTTCGTACCGTAAGCCAAAAACACCTTGTGCTCAAACTAGCTTGGACATTTTTCCTAAAAATGTGGTATTTTTTTGGCCATCTGGCAATTTTTCATGCAGAAAACAAGAGTGAAGATGGCCAGCCTTTGCTGCTATCAGAGCAGCACCCATGATACATGCTGCAGATTTCCTTTAAGATGAAGGAGAGATCAGAAAAGGAATACCAAAGCTACCACCTGTATAGGGCTCAAAATCAAAAGGCTCTACGTCTGTTGTACTTTTTTGTAATAAATTATGGCTTGAGTTTTGACCCTATTCCAATTAAGTGGCTATTTTATAGATACAGTGCATCTCAAACACTCACCAGTGGTGATGTTATCATTTCCAAAAATGAGCTCCTCAGCAACTCTTCCTCCCATGCTGACATCCATTTGAGCCAGCAACTGAGAGCGGGTTTCACTCCATCTGTCATTTTCTGGAAGTAATGACACCTTAAAATAAAAAGGGATTAAAAAAAAATCTTTACCCAAAAGAAATGTTGACTTTACAAAATGACTGAAATCCACTGCTACTCAAAAGTTTTTAAATTATGCAAAATGTTGTGAATCTTCACATTCTTCTCTATTTACAAAATACTACATTAAAAATCTTAAATTATGATTTTGCCAGCTTTTAAAGTAAACCATTGTCAATCGCTTTTGAAACACAAGAGTTAACTAAATTTCAAGGACAAAAGAGGCAAGAGATTTCTTGCTTCCAATGTATTTATTAAATCATTAAAATGTTATGTAAATATTGCACGCAATACTGTTAAAAAGAGATTAGGCTTATGAGCAACTTAACCAAGAAGTGTTATGGAAACAAAACAAATGCCACTGTCTGCACTCCACAGTGTGAATGACCCAGTTAAAATATTTCTTGGAAAAGGAAATAAAATGCTTTCTCCTAAACTCTGATACACAATACCAAAATAAAGGGCTTTAGGGTGGTGCAGGGTTAACAAACCTTAACTATTTCTGTGACATACTGGATCAGAATACTGGCATTTTTTTTTGTTTAAACCAATGTTTGTTTGACTTCTGTAACACTTCACTTGTAACTTATTTTATCTTCTTTAAAAATTGTATTTTTATTACATTTTGGAAATTCCAAATAAAGAAAAGGAGGACAATGTTGAAAAATGATTTACATGCAAGCTCTACACTTGCTACTGTTTAATAGATGCATAAAGGAAAAAAATGGTTTCCTAAACTAAGTAATAAAAACTCACAACACTTCATGGCAGGTAACTATTATACTTACATGTCCCAGTGTAGGTCCCCTTGGCATTATTGTTGCCTTATTTATAGGCATTGCATCTTTTGTATAGCATGCAACAATAGCGTGTCCAGATTCATGGTAGGCCGTGATTGTTTTGTTTTTCTTATCAATCTCCACACTTCTGCGTTCTGGGCCTATTACAAACAAAGAAATGAGCAACCCAATATTTTAAAAAACTAACAAACATTCATATAACAGATGATGCGCTGTCACCTACATTTGCAGTCTACAATAATGCAGATAGTCTTTTTTTTTTTTTTTTGGTAAAACACATGTACAGTAATCCCCTGCTATATCATGGTTTAGCTATCGCGCCCCCCGCTACATCGCGGATTTATTAATATTATAATTACTAAGGGGCTTCGCTCACCCACCCCCGGGTTTGGTTTACCGGATAAACAATTTAAAGAGATTGTTATTTTCATGGGAATTGTTACATATGCATTATTTTCATTTTTCCTTTAAAACTTTTGTAAAAACAATATTTGTCCTTTATTTCCTGCCCCAGGCATGGTTAAATCTCTTTCTCGCTGGACTTCTAATGCTGCTCGTGTTGTGGGTGCGGGGGGGTTTGTCTGAACGCATGCTAAAGAGATGCAATCGGTTCAAATGGTGTCTTGCTGCTGCTGCTGGCCAGCTGTGTGTTGTGCTTGTCGTGCTTTGCGTGAATCACTTAAAATCCTGTACAGCAGCTGTCCTTTTGCCACTTTGCGTTTCTGCCGCTAGCATTCTGAAGGAATAGGAATAGGAGGAGGAGGAGGAGGAGTAGGGGGGGTGTGAGGGCTGAACGCACACTGGCTTGCTGCAGCTGGCAAACTGTGAGTTCTGCTTGTCTTTGTTTTAAGAGCTGGGAGCACCTGAAGTTTGTTTGCCAAAAGCATTCCAACAACTGCTAGGTTAGATGTCAGTGAACTTGTTTAAATTGTTTGTAAGTAGGGCGTGATGTGCAAAGGTCACCATCTCAGGGGTTCTGCTACCGAAGGTTGTAATGTCTAGTCTTGCTTGTCATCAAAGTGTCTCTCCGAGATGATCTGGTCTCAGTCACTTTGCTCAACCCCCCCAGAAGCGCGCTACGCTCCTGTCACTTCATGTCTCTCCCGCTTGCATTGTGAAGGGGGGGGAGCTGAACGCACGCTACTTCTGCCAAAATGCTTGTTCTGCTTGTCGCTCTGCGCATCAATCATTTAAAAGCCTGTACAGCAGCTGTCGTCCTGTCTCACTGCCTTGTCTTGCAGGACGTTAAAATGTCTCTCGTGGGATGTCAAATTGTCTTCTGAGAAGATCAAGCCTCGTTTCCCTGGTCTCCCTGCCAAGATTTTTTTTAATAGAGATGTTACTCATATCCTTAGCCCAACATCCACATATCATATGTTTACAAAGAGTGTTTGAATAAGTTTACATGTGTTTAAAGCGTGTGGGAGGGGTATTTTAAGGCTTAAACTATAAAAAAAAATGTTTATTTATATGGTCTTTCTATATCGCGGATTTTCACCTATTGCTGATGGGTCTGGAACGTAACTTCTGCGATAGGCAGGGGATGGCTGTAATCATGAAGCTGTAATTTCTTTTCATTAAACTCATTTCCCTATAAAATAGATTACCATTCAAAAGTATTTGCAGGCTGTCTTTGAAGGTGAACCTCTAAAATCAAAAGTTACATTCAAACCTCTTTGAATAGGACATTTTTTTCCATTTGTTAGACAAAATACTAAACATGAACTTCAAAGTTTATCATTTCACTTAGAGCATAGTTGTTCCTGGAAAAAGACAGCAACAATGGTTACCCCAAACTTGTCAAAGCTTTTAAAAAAAAAAAAAAAAAAAAAAAAAAAAAAAAGGTAAAAAAAAAATTAAGTACATACTTAAAGAAGAACATTTTAGGTAGAATGCCCATTGGTGGCTGGGTGGTCTTTTGGCCTGGAAGCCCCTGCAGATTTTTTTCTTCTTCAGCTTAACTGGAATTTTTTTTTTTTTTTTTTAAATTTCTCTCTGTCCATCTGGCCCACTGTACTCATCTTTTGAGACTTAAAACGATTCTAAGTATAACAACTGTAATTCTCTATTAATTATGTCTATATTATGTAAATATGTGTAATTCTTTTCTAATAATAATATAATAATTCATTACATTTATATAGCGCTTTTCTCAGTACTCAAAGCGCTATCCAAAAAGGGAGGAACTGGGAAGCGAACCCACAATCTTCCACAGTCTCCTTACTGCAAAGCAGCAGCACTACCACTGCGCCACCTGCGAGGAATTTCTATGTTATCTGCTCATTATTGTTCTCATTTAATTTCTTTTATTGCAACATCCTGTAAAGCTCTTTGAGCCACATCCTCTGTATGAAAATGTGCTGAAGAAATAAATAATGTAGTTTTTATTGGGCTGACATGTTGCCTCCACAGCTTCTTTCAAGAAATTAAATAAGCATTAAAAGTCAGGGCTAAGCCCCATATTCTCTCGCGTTCAAATGTTTTGTACTCTGCTGGCTGTTTTAAGGTGTGTGTATGTATAGAAGTGCTTCTGGGTTTGCATTAGGAGACTCTGAGATAAAACCACCAATATTTCATGGTGTGTATATCCGCTGAACAATACATAAAGTGTTTTTACATTACTAAGCTAAGCCCAGGAGCAAGCAACATGCCTTGATAGTCATTTAACTTTCTACCAAATCATCAGCTCTGTAAAGTGTCCCTGCAACTCCTTTGCCCTCAGCTAAATGTATGGGGGTTGAAGGCTGGTATTATAGATATGGATTTAAGCAAGTACTGAAATGCTACACATGTGCACATTCCTTTAAAGTCTGCACACGTTTGCACATTCCTGTTCTCCTCACAGAATGAGAGCAGAGATGTACTCCTCTAAACAAAGAATTCTGTTTCATTTCTGTGTACTTTTCATTTTGTGGTGACAGAAAACAGAACGTTCTCATGTTAAAAGAGGATAGAGTTGCACCAATTTTAAAAGTGTTGGCATTTTTACCAAAATTCCACAGCAATCTTCTATTAAAATAATCTTTAAACAGAAGATTAAAGGTCATAAAACACTGAAAGCATTTACAAAAGTGAGGAGCACTTGATACAAATAAATATCACCATTCTTTCCCTATTAGTATAACATGTTTTAGAGTTTCTTCTAAACACTACAGATTCTAATAAAATAACTTATTTGACTGGTTTCAGAATGTTTCAAGCACAATATAATACAAGATTCAGTCAGGAAGTTCACATACACAGACTTACCCATTAGAATTTTATCTTTAGAAAATTCCAGCTCCTTCATTGTTACCACATCCTTCCCATCTACAGCGGCCTTCAATGCTGCCTGATTTACCAAATTTTCCAAATCTGCTCCAGAGAACCCAACTGTTCCTCTTGCTATTATTTCTGCATTTACACCTGGAATAAATATAACCTCCTAAATAATTAATTGGACCTATTTTTCGGTAAAAAAAAAAAAAAAAGTTATTTAAAAGCAAATTGTGATAGTAAGTCAATATACTTGCAACGTAAACCATACCTGTATCCACTTTAATTTTGTTCAGATACCATTTCAGAATTTCAGTTCGACCTTTCACATCAGGTTTGGGCACAGTCACCTGCATATCAAAGCGTCCAGGACGAATCAAGGCACTGTTATCACAAAAGAAAAAGTAGGTTTAAATGAAATAATTAAAGTGAAAGGAATCTAAATAAAATAACACAGCTTCCACATAATTAGAAAGTAACAGATGATAATTACAATACACTCAGCAAATGTGATAGAATTTAAAGGTTAGAAAATAAATGCACACAAGGCAGAAAGCTTCCATGAAGAAACTAACATCTTACAGACTACATCTGTTAGACTGAAGTTTTTCTCCTCCGCAACACTCACCAAGTGACCACCCATCCATCTTTTTTTTTTTTATAAATAAATTGACAGAAAGCTTTGCCACCAATTGAGATGATGTATTGGACACTAAGAATTTCAAGCCTGCAGTGTTACAGCCAGCTGACAATGCATCTGAAGCATCAAAAGAGCTAGTGAGTGCTTCAGTGGATGCATAGTCTATCACACAAGCTAACTATCCCAAAACTAATGATAATTTCTTATGAGGATTTTTTTTTTTTTACGTTACCTTCCTCATGTAGTTTGTAGGGACAGCCGAGAAAAACTTTTCCTCTCCTTCTTTAATGGAAAATTGAGAGCTCAATATTTCTAATAGAATAGTAGCCTATAGTGACCAAGTCTGGACAACAACAAACAATATTTACAACATTCAAGAAAAAAGTGTCATGCTACTCATGTTGCATAATCCACATGTCAAGGCATCCAGACATATGCTCACAACGGGTACACATGTGCATTTCATGCTAAAAAAATGTTAAATAAATACCACTAAAAAATGAAAGTAGTCCACAAACAAGAAGCCCAGTCACACAAGAATGTGCTTTTCAATTGAAGACAAGACTCTTGACCAATAAATGAGGGATATAGACAGGTTCTGCATTGAAACTGGTAATATTTTTACCTGTCCCTTGCAATAAACTGAATGCAATATATAAAAATATTTTTGGGTGGAGTATTTTGCTTTAAAGTTATATGTCAATAAATCAACAGTTAAATATCCCAAGAAAACTGTATGTGGAAATAAAGCTGTATGAATGCCAAGTCATAACTCCAAAAAACTGAGGACAGCTTATCATCGGACTGCTCAATCTAAAGCACAATTACACTGATCTAAATGAATAAGTGATGTATAAGTCAACAACTACCGTTATTTGGCAAAGTGTGTTTTGCAAGGTTTCCTATTTCCAAACATTTTCTCATCTAGGCCGCTACTTTCCATCCAGAACGAGGAAATGATTCAGCTCAGCTGCCACCCAAGGTGGCCATAATTCAGTCTCACAGATGAACAGGGACTCAGGCTGAAGTGGCATGGAACCCGTTTCTTTTTCCCCATTTTCTATCTAGTGTATTATGAAGGTCTTGAAACCCCAAAACATTATATGTATGCATGCATGCACACACACACAAAACAAAAAACCCTTAACACATCATTCAGGATTCCTACTACTGCCTTTACTGAAACTGTCATGTTCAAATGCTATCAACTTGGAAACTGTATTGTCCCGACACATGTGAATCGGTAAATTCCAATGGATTTTTGTATGGTTAAAGTGGATGTCGCATTACTCGACTTCTAGTAGTTAAGAATGTCAGATTTGGTGGCTGCAGCTGCTGATCTCAGACTATGTCAATTTAAACAAGTAAAAACTGTTGGCCATTTCACATTTAGTGACTATGTGCCAACCTTCTAGGACAGTCCTGCTTTTCCATTTTAATGGCAGCCAATAGCGTGCCCCCTAAGATGCTGCAATCTACATCCTTTTTTCTCTTTGCACTGTTTTATCACTACATTATATGAAATTTCCCAGCCTCTATGTGTAAGTGACTACTAAAATAAGACCACAAATACAAACCAAGGTGCACCAACCAAACACTGCAGTAACAAGCCACAGCCTAACTACAGCTTTCTTCCAAATAAACCTGAGAAGGGTGGGAGGAGATACATCCCTTACACTCAGCAAGAGAAAATCTGCACTTCTGTCAGCTAGGAATCCATTCAATAAATGTTACCCCCTCACAGGAGACCCTTCAAACTGTACAGATACACTGTTCGAGAAAAAAAACGAAACATGAAACGGTTTTATTTCTGTGCAATGCTTAACAAGCAGCTTGCTCTGTCAATCCTAAAAGTGTAGATAAATCGGACATTCTTATTTCGCATATGAATATACAGTTTTATTTAGATTACGCAAACCTGTTTATATTTGTTGTTGATGTCAATTACCCTGCTTTGGGTGCAAGATACGTAATGCTCACTTTGTGACGTGTTACTTGCTGTAATATATTTAACACTTAAAGACTGACATTTACTGCCAAAAGCTAAAGAGCACTCGTCTGACAAAAAGGCCACTAACACAATAAGATACACTATAGTTTTTTCCACATTAAACAAAGCAAATCAAGTAGACTTTTGGTGAACACAAACCTCAAGTTCATAAAAATAAAGTGAAAAATAAATTAGCTTACTTATCTAAGGCTTCAGGGAAGTTTGTTGCTCCGATTATGATGACACCTTCGTTGGGTTTGAATCTGGAGGATTACAGAAGAAAAAAAAAAGTCATTTGTAAGCCCAATTTTCCACACTACACTGGCTTCTTTCAGGTTAACTCTAAACCATACGATCAAACACACTCCTTTCACCCAGTGTCATGCTTAAGAATGTAGTCTTTCTGGTATTTCTACAAAGTGGAGTTATACAGACCATATTGTCAGTCAAAATAATTTCTGCAGAAATTCTGCATAGTTTTAAGACCTGTCACATAAGCAACTGAGGGAGAATACTTGTCGGCATAAGATATAATGAATCCTTGAAAGATAGGTACATTGTTACAAACAAAGCCCAAGGAACATTAGAGGTATAAGACACACTATTATTAGAGTGTACATACTGTAACCAGTTTCTCCAAAAGAGGAAACATGATAAAATATCCAGGTTCCTTTTGTTAAGGAAGCCAAGGTTACTATTAGATCACATATGTATTTTTTGAGGTAAAACAGTTGAGATTAATAATAATTTAAAAAAAAAAAAAAAGAAAAAATACTAAATTTTCAATCACTGTTCTATCATCAAACTAATACACTGAATTAGAAGATCATATACTGTATGGTCCAGGTCAACTCAGACAAGACACATGGAAGATTAGATGAGAATTACTTTTCCCCCCAACCAGTACTGTTTTCCATCACTTATGAGGTGGAGAGCATGTTGAACAATGTTTAATAGTGCAGCACAATGCAGGCAGACTTACCAAATGGGAATTCAGATCAGGTTACAGTGTGAACACAGCTTTTCCAATTTTGCAGCATTTAATGTGTTAGCTTTTGATCCAAATTTAACAAAATGTAGGATTGGCAGACCGGGGTGGTAGTCCCCCTCTTTAAGAAGGGGGATCGGAGGGTGTGTTCCAACTACAGAGGGATCACACTCCTCAGCCTCCCTGGAAAAGTTTATTCAGGGGTCCTGGAGAGGAGGGTCCGTCGGATAGTCGAGCCTCGGATTCAGGAGGAACAGTGTGGTTTTCGTCCTGGTCGCGGAACAGTGGACCAGCTCTATACCCTTAGCAGGGTCCTGGAGGGTGCATGGGAGTTTGCCCAACCAGTCTACATGTGTTTTGTGGACTTGGAAAAGGCATTCGACCGTGTCCCTCGGGGAATCCTGTGGGGGGTACTCCGAGAGTATGGGGTACCGGCCCCCTTGATAAGGGCTGCTCGGTCCCTGTACGATCGTTGCCAGAGCCTGGTCCGCATTGCCGGCAGTAAGTCGAACCAACAGTGAGAGTTGGACTCCGCCAGGGCTGCCCTTTGTCACCGATTCTGTTCATAACTTTTATGGACAGAATTTCTAGGCGCAGCCAGGGCGTTGAGGGGGTCCGGTTTGGTGGGCTCAGGATTGGGTCACTGCTTTTTGCAGATGATGTTGTCCTGTTTGCTTCATCAGGCCGTGATCTTCAGCTCTCTCTGGATCGGTTCGCAGCCGAGTGTGAAGCGGCTGGGATGAGAATCAGCACCTCCAAATCCGAGACCATGGTCCTCAGCCGGAAAAGGGTGGAGTGCCCTCTCAGGGTTGGTAGCAAGATCCTGCCCCAAGTGGAGGAGTTCAAGTATCTTGGGGTCTTGTTCACGAGTGAGGGAAGAATGGAGCGCGAGATCGACAGGCGGATCAGTGCGGCATCTGCAGTAATGCGGGCTCTGCATCGGTCTGTCGTGGTGAAAAAGGAGCTGAGCCGCAAGGCGAAGCTCTCAATTTACCAGTCGATCTATGTTCCTACCCTCACCTATGGTCATGAACTATGGGCAGTGACCGAAAGAACGAGATCGCAAATACAAGCGGCTGAAATGAGTTTCCTCCGCAGGGTGTTTGGGCTCTCCCTTAAAGATAGGGTGAGAAGCTCAGTCATCCGGGAGGGGCTCAGAGTAGAGCCGCTGCTCCTCCGCATCGAGAGGAGTCAGATGAGGTGGATCGGGCATCTGATCAGGATGCCTCCTGGATGCCTCCCTGGTCAGGTGTTCTGGGCACGTCCAACCGGGAGGAGGCCCCGGGGAAGACCCAGGACACGCTGGAGGGACTATGTCTCCCGGCTGGCCTGGGAACGCCTCGGGATTCTCCCAGAAGAGCTAGAAGACGTGGCCGGGGAGAGGGAAGTCTGGGCATCTCTGCTCAAGCTGCTGCCCCCGCGACCCGACCTCGGATAAGCGGGAGACAATGGATGGATGGATGGATGGTAGGTGTGCCACATAGTGTTACATGGTATAGTGGTACTAAAAATGCCAAACTACCACATTTTTAAATGGTACTACACCATTATGCAAAATTCAGTAATCTTACCACATGAAAATGTGACTGAATTTACTTTACGCTTGCTTTATTGAAAAATAAACTGTCTTTAAAAAGAGGGTATGGAGAGCATTAACACAGCAGGATGAGATAAGGCAATCTTCTTCTTCTTCTTCTTTCGGCTACTCCCGTTAGGGGTTGCCACAGCGGATCGTCTTCTTCCATATCTTTCTGACCTCGTCATCTTGTTCTGTTACACTCATCACCTGCATGTCCTCTCTCACCACATCCATAAACCTTTGCTTAGGCCTTCCTCTTCCCTGGCAGGTCTATCCTTAGCATCCTTCTCCCAATATACCCAGCATCTCTCCTCTGCACATGTACAAAGCAACGCAATCTCGCCTCTCTGACTTTATACTCTGCTTTTAAGGCAAATGAAAAGGATATTATATAGGGAAGTTATTTTTCATTTGCTTTGGTGTGGTACTGTTTTAGTACCGGTACTGAGGTGTGAAAGCTGGTATCAGGTTTTTAGTACTGATCCAACACAAGTGCCGTAACGTTTTAGTAGTCTTCAACAGATATAGAAAGTTCAGTTAACTGTTAACAAAAAATTAAACTTACCCATCCATTTCTGCCAGAAGCTGATTGATGGTCTGTCTAGAATATGGGTGCATTGGTGACTCAATTCGTTTTCCACCAACAGAATCCAACTCATCAATAAATATAACACATGGTGCATTTGCTTTTGCCTCTCCTACAATGGGGGAAAAACAAGTCACATTCATTGTAGAAAATTATTCTACACACAAATCAACAGAAAAATACCAACTGAGCTTAATTAGATAAACACTACTATTGTGCTGCTTAAAACTACCAATGTCAAACAATACCTGCAGCAAGAAACTGTACTACAGATAATGCACAAACTCTGTACCGGGTAACAGCTATAGCAGTACTCCAAATGTTCTAATCGTTTCACAAACAGTAGATTTTCTTTTTGAAATTTGAAAGAAGCTGAATATATTACAACACGTATATAACCATGCCAAAGTGATTGGGAACACTGCAGATATTTTATAGTTAAATTTCCCTCAAACTTTCAAAAAACACAAACAAACAAACAAAAAAAAAAAACCCTGCAAATTTCATTCACAAGTAAAAGTAAATATCTAGAAATTGAGGAACACCAGTAAGGTGTCATATATCTGTTATACCTATTGTCAAATTACTTATGTCAGATATTCCGATCCTCCGGTATGATCCTCCTCCACTCCTGCAGTAGTTTGCAAATGAGAGAAGTAAAACAAAATTAAGCAAAACTTACTAAAAAGATTTCTGATACGACTGGCTCCCACACCAACAAACATTTCATCAAACTCTGATCCAGAGGCATAATAGAAAGGAACATCTGCTTCACCCGCCACTGCTCGGGCTAGCAGAGTTTTTCCAGTACCCGGAGGTCCAACCAAAAGGATTCCTACAAAATGACACGAGATGGTTTATTTATGTTAGGAACAGAACATTTATGTAAGAAATGAAATGACACACACTGAGGATATTGTTTATGGTGGACATCTAAATCATGGAAAAGAAACCTTTAAAAAATGAGTTAGTGTTCAACTAACACACAATAGTGATTTGCACAGCTGGAAGCAGCCTTTGAGCTTTGGATAAAAGGCCTCTGATAATTACAGGAGGTAAAAAGAGCAGTAATGAAGACTCTGATTTTCCAAAATTAATTTTATGTTTTATATTATACGAGGGATGTTCAAAAAGTTTCCACACTTTTTTTTAAACTCTATTTAAGACTTTTCCCAGCATCGTAGCAACTTTTTAATGCCCAATTACTACTCCTCTCACCTTCACCGTTCCCAATGAAAATATAAAAAAGTGTGGAAACTTTTTGAATGTCCCTTGTATTTCTGATTTGTGTGTGGATGGGTTGGGGTTTTAGGGGCTAGGAGTTCCAGAACTTTGTCTTTGGAAATCTGATTGCAAGGTGTGAGCAAACCTAGGACTGGATTGCAGTCTGCCACAGGTCATATTTCCAGTCAATTTAGAGATGTCAACCAACACAACCTGCAACTCTTTGTGATGTGAGAGGTAAACCATGTCAGAACAATGACAACAGGCAAACAGACACTAATAGTGCCCAGGTCAGGATAAGAGGCCAATGAACAATGAAATAATAAATAAATTACAAAAGAAAATGCAAAATACAGGTGGAACTAGAGAGAAACTGAACATTTCCAATCTTATAAAACAGATCCAGTGTCCTAGGTTTAAATCCTGCACACTGTGATCGTCTGTGTGGAATTTGCATGTTCTCAACAGGTCTATTCAAGTTTTCCTATAGGTACTATGGCATTCTTCCCAAACCCCCAAAAGATATGCAGGTTAGGTTAATTCTGGTTCCAAAATTGCCATGTTATTGTGTGTAATAAGGCACTGTGATGGATAGCTAAGCCTATTTCCTGCTTTGTGTCATTAGGATAGGAGGCTTCCAGAATGTTTGTTATACAGACACACAATAACGATTAAGACAGAAGGCAAACCAAAACCGGTTTTAATCAAAATAAACTAGAAAGCAAAAACTGTTGGTTTCACCTTTGCTATCCTTGATATACTCCAAAATGACCGAAATAAAAAAACGGCACTGTTCCTTCAATCTTTAATGTTAAGCAGTAAGCAGGTATAGATGATACTGGGAATCTCAGTGGGTTTGTAATGATATAGCTCACTTTAAATTCATAATGTCAGCCAGGAGGAATTATATGAAAAATTACAGTAATTGAATTCTAGTGTTTACTACACATCACAAAAAAATTCACAAATGGCCAGAGCAAAATGGCCAACTCATCAAACATTATTCTGTGAAATCATTCATTAACAAAACATATCTCAAGATGATCTGCAAGTACCATGCTATCGTACAATTGCTTAAATATTTCTTACAACTGAAACAATGTTCTGTGGTCAACTCTAATGCCTTAACCACTAGGGTGCTCCATTCACCACAAAGAAGCAACAAAGTACACTCACTGTGGGCGCACGTCCACTTTGTATTTACTTGGAACCACTGATTCAATAATAGTTATCAATTTCTTTTTATGTTTTATTCAAATATGTTAAGAATTTAAAAGCAAAATACTAATAACAGCATTATATTACTAGACAAGTAGAAATGTTAGAACAACCCTTTAAAATTTGTATTGTTTACCTTTGGGAAGTTTTCCACCCAACATTGTGAATTTCTGAGGGCTTTTAAGAAATTCCACAACTTCTTGTAACTCATTCTTAGCTTCCTCAACCTAAATACAAAATAGTGCATGAATTTTAATACGCACAGGAAAGGAATATTGAAGAAGCTGAACTTTTCAAAGCATACCCCTTTCACATGTTCAAAGGTGACATTTTTCATCTGAATTGGATCAACAGCTGCATCAAGACCTGATGTTGTCCGGAATCGAACTGTCAATTAAAACAAAAAAGTTACATACATATACAATACTACATTATTTATATATACACAATATTATATATATATATATATATATATATATATATATATATATATATATATATATATATATATATATATATATATATATATATATATATATATATATATATATATATATATGCACACACACACACACAAATATACACACACATATTATACAGACACACCCTGAGTAATGTTAAAGAAAAAAAAACAATATTTCCAAATCAGAATGTTATATGTAATTTTTTTCTTACAAAATGAACTACCAATATGTATTAAGCTTACTGTGACTATAAAAGGCAAAACGCTGCAGTACAACTAATGACAGAAACTTTTTTGCCTCCACCAAAAGTAGGCCCAGATAAAGAAAAGGTTCAGTTTAACATATTTATACTGAAACATAAAAAGTAATTCTTACTACTTTACTATCACATTGTCTATCAAGAAACTTTTGCATTCTTTGGCAGCAAAAACGTCGGACTTCCAATTTGCTGCTGAACAGTAAGTGCATAAATAAATTGGTCAAAACTTGATAGACTAATCCTGGAATGGGAACAGTGTCTCTAAGTTACCATATGAAATGTATAAGCCACTGATTTGAGGTATAACAGATTCAGCCACTGACAGAAAACCAAAATAAATACTTCACTGAACAATAAAAACTAAAATGTAACAAACCAGCATCAGAAAAGGAGCCTTTACCAGATAAGAATGGGGTTCTTGACAAGCCATAAATACCAATCAGAAGGAGAATCAGTAGAAACAGTCGTGTCCTCCGAAGAGAATCTAAAACAAAAATAAAAGAATCAAAGATTTTGCAATATAACAATTTAATGAGCAAAAACAGTTTGATAGCAACATGCTACTGTGAATTAAACTACTATAATACCCGTGCACTTATTAAGAGTAGGAAAACTGTCCTCACTGCCTCAAAATTCTCAGAGTGACAAAAATGTGTCCCTACTCTTAGGATTAGGAGTAAAAGCATATTATCAATTTTCCTAATTTGTGAAACTACTCCTAACTTCACCAGGATTAAGGGGAGCTTGTGAGCTGTCCTAACTTGCTAGGAGCTGCCAGGCAGATCAGCCAGAGATTGGCATGTACATTCCTGGAAAGGAAAAATGCTTTGGAAACACTGAGAAAAAAAAAATGAACTCGTAAGAATATACAGTACCTATTTGACAGAGTTGGAATATATGTTATGAGAAACTCTGTCCAACGTATAGATTGTCAGAGGTAGGCACATGAATGTGGTGTGAAGGGTAATATGCAGGCAATGAGAGCAACCTTTGTTTGAAGTGTCTGTGGTCAAAGAATGCCGGTATACTAAATGTAGATATTGGCAATAGAATTCTTTAGAGAAAGTAGGCATGGTCTGATAATTAGATGACATGTTAAGTATAAATGGAGGTACAGGTATTGCAGAGAGAGGTGCATAAAAAATTATCTGAGATGTCCCCCATTCATACGTCAAAAGGAGTCCCTAAGGCATTAATAGGAAACTTTTATGAGAGCTTTGTGAGTAGTAGTAGGAGATGTGGCTGATGAACAAAATAACGATGAAAAGGTGGAAAGAACTAAGATTAGAATATTCAGGTAGATGTGTAGTGCCACAAAGTGAGATGATGATAAATACACAGTTAAGAGAAAGAGCGAAAGGCAGAGGTTCACCAAGATTGGGATGGAGAGGATTAGGTCCACAGGGAGGACACAGGAGTCTGCCGTTTCATAATGATATGAACAGAATACATCTCACCTTAAATAATGCCAAGGAAAGTGGAGAAAAGAAAAAAAAAAAAAAAGATTGTGGAAGGTTGGGGAACAGGAGTGCAACCGGCTAACCTGGGTAAACTCAGAAAATGGCTGTTAACCCAGTCATGATTACAATGATGGAAATATAATTTTTAAATCTCTGCTCAAACTATGAAGAGCAATAAGTATATCCTCATTAATATGACAAACCTATAGGAGGCCGAGATTGTCTTATAATATTCCAGTAAGCAATATTAAAAGAAGCTGGTTTCCAATAAAAGTAAATAAATAAATGCATCTCATAATGATAGCTTTTTAATTTTATACATTTCACTTCCTCAAACTTGATTTAGGATCTTCTAATTATGGCATTAAAATGTCATGAGTACAACTATTATTTTGAATGTTCTTTTGAGAATATGATGTCTGTTGACTTTAATATTTTGAGTGTAGTTGCCAGCAAGTAGCATCCTCGCAAGCAAACTTCCCATTACTTATTTCAAAGTATATTGTCTTAGCAAACGTTTGTGAATGGCTGACATTCCAGGGAGCTAAAGAGTGTACCAAGGCTGAAGAGATCATTTTCACATAGCAGATGCAGATAGCAGGAAGGTTGAAGAATATAGCATTTAGTATTTTTAGCTTGTGTATGTGGAAATTATCAACACTTTTATCAAGGGAGAGGGTCTAAACTCATTTAGTGTTTAACTGTTTTCTCAACAAGTGGAGAAATAGGGGAAAAACATACCATGTGTTCTTTGTGTGATTGACTGAGCTTTCAAGAATCCTTCTGCGAAACCAGTCTTAAAAGCATCCTGATGAGCTTCAGAAATATTCTTATTTTTCATTAACTTTTCTAAACTTTCAACCTCCAATCCTTTGTCTCGCATCAAAAGGCCCTTTAGGATGAACACCAAAAATAATAAGCATTTTGTTTAACAAAAGTTATCTTTTCTAAACAAAAAGGCATAATAGAGTTATGCCTTCAGACCTTACTGCTGAAGTGCCTGTGAAGCAATGTAAACAACTTTTAAAGACAAATACTGTATAGAATAGTAGATTTTCTTTGAAAACAATCTCTAGTCTATATATAGTCAAAAGTGTGCAAGAAAACCTAAACAGTTTGAATACTACTATCCAATATGAAAAAGTTTATAACTTTGACGTTGGACTTCAGCTAAAATATAATTTAACAACTTTTAAATATGCTTTCACTAAATTGCAGATATGCATAGAATAACTACAGTGCACTTCAAAAGAAATATTACTGCATCTTAACATTTTAGTGAGACCACCAGTGGGGAAAAAAAAAATGGCCATGAACTGTCAAGTGGGGTCTAAGCAAGGAATTCTACAGACAAAAATGAAAGGGCAATGAAAGGTCTCAGAGTCATAAAATTACAATTTGCATATTTTAATCTATCCGTATATCCATCTTTGTAACTTGCATACAATTTTAAAAAACTAACATAATAATTCTGAAAAGCTGTTATATAAAAAAAAACAACAACAACAACAAAAAAAGAAAATGTCGATTTTGGAATGGATAAGAATTAAGTGCAGAATACATTTTAGGCAATATTAACTTTAGGTACTTTCTAAGCTTAAACTCTTCTGCAAATCAATTCATTTTTCTATATCCTAGACTGGCTTTGTCCATTTCCCCACTTTTTTTTCTGGAGGATAAGTATCTTTCAGTTTACTTTATGTATTTAACTGCAATATCAATATTACAACAGGGATCAACTTTCCTTTGAATAAAAGACTCTAGTATTATGAACTATGGAAAAGGAACATGTAAAAATTTCAGTAAAATTCTGAATCCTAATTCAAACTTATACCTGTACTTTGAAAAGTACATTGCAATATAATGGTTTGCAACATAGCAATGGCAGGTCTATTAAAGCAGTGATATTTAGTACTTTGTTGGATATCCCTTGCATGCAATGACTACAGAGAAATTAGTACAAAAAGTCATCACGAGTGTTAATTTGTGGTAAGGGGTGTTGTGCAATTATAATGCATGTATACATACATACATACATATATATGCAAACAATATATATTTAATAACACCAACCTTCATAAAGGATGAACCATAGCTCTCAGGCTCCGCAACTCTTTCCGATGATGACTGCAAACGCCTCGTTTTTGATTTCAGAGTTTTAAAGCCACGAGTCTGTATAAAAACTGACCAAAAGAATACAAATCAAGTTTTCTTTAAACTCCATGTAAAAAGGGTACAGTTCAAATGAGGAACAGTCATGGCATATGGACCTACTATTTTAGCTTTATTATAAACTACAGTATAGTGAAGGTCCCAATAAATTCAATTTTCAGTACCCTTTCTTGCCTTTAAGGGTTTAAAAGAGTAGTTTGGTATTTTTCAAGTCAAAGTTATTTCTTCACAGACATGGTATAGAAATTCTACATTTTGTTCTAAAGTTAAGCATTTTTTATAAATTAAAAAAAAAAAATTCTTGCCCTCACTAGAGGAGGCATGGGGCATACGTGGAAAATATAAGCCTAAAAACATACCGATGAACCAGAAAAAGTTTTAATGTAACAAAACATGCCTTGCATGTTTCTGACACAGGTTTGTGACAACAAAAGGAAAATAATCATTTAATCGCATATCCCTGGGACTATTTTTCTCATGGTAAGGATGTTTTTTTTTTCTATTTTCTTGAGTTCTCACATAAATACTGAGTAAATCAAAACAAAACCAACCATATGGCAAGAAATGTTTGTGATTTGGTTTATCAAAAGGAAATCTCACCCTGGGAGGGTGAACGATTATTGCCAAAGAAAGACAAACGCTGAGTTTGCATACACAGCTGGTCTTCTTTTAAAATGGCTGAATCTCATAATGGTTGTGTTTTTTGTTCAGAAATTATACTATATGAACTATTTTACAATGTGTGTAATCGCAAGACAAGGATCAATATTCCAGAACTGTCTTGGATGTATTTGGTAAGTTTAGCCTCTACTGTAAAGCACCAGCGAGGACAAAATTTTTTTTTTTTTTTTAAATCTATAGAAAATGCTTAAATTTAAGAAAACAATTTTGCACGGCAAATGCATATATACCATGTTTGTGAAAAAATACCAAACTTTTCCTATAAATAGCAGATTTGACAATGGCTGAAAGTGGAGGGATAAACAAAAACATAAACCTACATAAAAAAAAAAACAAAAATACACACAAAACTACAGTAAAATAAAATGAACAGCAAACCATAACTATGAAAAATAAAAAACACCTGACATTTCAAGTGACATGCTATTTTTCTTATTTTCCTCTGTATTGTGTACGCAGGTATCCATAATATTTATAAAACCTAAAATTCAGTTCTTTAAAATTAGTAATTGTATTACCTGGCCAATGATGAAGATCTGAACACACTCTCTGAAGAGGACTATGGTGCTGTCTGTATGAAGCCCAGGAACCCATGAGACCCAAAGAAGCACTGGAAAAGCCTAAAAATCACATGGAAAACACCACAAGGATAACAAGAGTTCAATTAATTTTAAGAACAATAAAAATCAAAAGTTCAAGACCAAAGGATCTGAAACAAAGCATTTCTAATGAAAATCATCCCCAAAGAATTATGCTGCCACCACTGTACCTGACTGCAGACATGGTGTTTTTGAAGCCTGGGCAGTGCCTCTATGCACATCACAATTACATATTCTGTCCTGTGCTGCACTTGAAATTGCGACGCCTGCTACTCTGACTTTATGTGCAGGAAAATTTGAAAACAGCTACATCTACATGCATCATGATTGGATGGCATGTAACCATGTTAATAACCCAGGTGTAAATGCACTGGTGATGGACGACACAGGTCACATTCAGAGTTGATCAGAAATGGATTGCAGTTTGGTTTAACACAAGTGGAAAGGCAAATGTGTTTTCTATCCACATAACAATCAAGTCAGTGGAAAAGACAAAAGAATCATTTAAGGTGGTGGTAGCAGTCAGGTAAGGCAAGGAAGGATAGCCAGCCAAGATACCCATGCAATTTTCAAAAGTGAGCAGAGTGGCAGAACCTTGTGTGAAGATAAGCTGCCAGCTCCTTAATGAGAATGTCATAGCTTTGGCATCATGCTAAAACAATAAAGTTCTTCAGGTCAGTTTGTCATAATTAATTAAATGCATAAAGTGCTCCTCTCCACACTTTAGACAGATGGGAACCACTTTAACCAACAACAATGTGTAGCATTCAGCCGGATGAATGAACTGCGGTATGCTCACTACACATTAGCTCTTAGGGGGTGATGTTTCAGAGAGCATCAACAAGAGACAGGAGTCGATTAGGAGGTAAGAATGGTCAGGCTGTAGTGAGCAATTTAGCCTGGACATCACCTGTCCTAGTGTTTAAGAAAGAGAGCTTTTATGTCCAGAGTCAGGAATTTGGTCTGATTTCTATTCTGAAGGACAACACAGTTTCCCCATCACTACACTGGGGCACTGGAATCTACATACAGAGCACAGAGTGCACCAACTCCTCTTCCAGTAGCAGCCCAAACTTTTGTTAAGATGGTCACCCATCCAAGTACTAGCCGGGCACAAAATTGCTTTGCTTCAAATGGATAACTTGATCTGAAGTGTAGGTGGTATGGCTGCCAGCATGTCACCTTGTTTTCAGTCCAGCCTTTATAAGCAGCTAGTTTTCATTCTTAACTACAGGTTAGTATCCTTGGTGCACAGTGCTTAACAGTTAAAACACAAGCCTCCACTAGGAACACATTTTTAGGCAAGGTACAAACCTAATCTGACCTAATTATTAATATGGATATGGTCTATATATGAAACATGTCATAAAGCAGGTGTTTCAACTTTGTGGGCTGTATGTAAAATGTTTTGAATATTGCTGTTTTAAAAAGATGCATGGGCTGGATCCAGCCTGCAGGCCTTCAGTTTGACGCTCCTGGTCTAGACCTTGCTTGACTGGTTATGAAATTGTTAACATCTGACACAATTTCCCTCAAACATCTGTCCTGTATTTTCAAGGCAAGGGTTTTGGTGCAGAGACTAACCATGAGCAAGAAAAGCTAAATAGGCAGGAAAACTATGGCTTTATTTATTGCAGTGTATACAACTGGTTTGCAATTTTTTCTTCATAATCAACAGCAACATTTTGCTTCACTTTGTTTTCTTGTCTGTAGGTTTAACCACTTTTCTACAGGATTCTCCTGCAACAGGGCTGCTTCACAGCACTTTTTTGGCTTTAATGCAGAATACAGTTTATTGGATGTGTCAGATTGCTTGACATCATCACATGCAGCAGAACAAACTCTAAATGCTCTGTTGACTAGCAGTGGATTTGAGTAGCAGGCAAAGCAACAATGAAGGAAACATATTATATGACAGATCATGAAAAGAGACAACAAGGAAAAACCTAGAGTCAGTGCAACTGTCCTGTCAGCTGTCCACATTTAAGGAAGGGCAACTGATGCAAAATGTCAAAATCAATTTTGAACTAAAAAATCTCAATTGATACAGTTACTGTTCTGACGACATATAAAAGACCATTACCATACTGAATTTACTGAAAACAGTTGAGTAGATTTAAAAACGCTTATTAATTGCAATGTACAGTGTTTAATAAAATCAAACTAAAGTAATTAAGGGTTTAAAGAAAGTATCTTAACAACAGCACAGTTGTTGTAGGTCTGTTTGTTTTCTTAATATTAAAAACTGAATTTCACAGATGCTGGTCATAGTTTTGACTGGCATGTCAACTTGTTACTTTTCACAATAACAAAAGTAGGCAGTAGAGACAGCATCAAGAACGACTGAATACAGCAAACATTGCAACAAACGCACCCAGTTTGGAGCCATTTTAAATATCTGCAAATATAGTCACACTCACTAGATACACATTCTCACATATGATTTTTTTAGGAAAAACAAAACTTGTGGATTAATTCTATCCAAAGTACTAATTTTGGTTAGCATCCCAAATCTACAGTAGTACATTTATAGTTTCAGGGAGTTATTTGTACATTTTTAACCAAAATTATTATTCAGTAGTACCCAGTTATTACAAATAATGGTAAAACCAAGTTTTTATATTTTTACTGTGAGTCTAATATTAAAGTTGTGAGGGACGGCCGGCAGCTCAACCCAGACGAAACCCCCAGGACGCTAGATGGCGACTTCCCTGCAGCTTAGCAGTGCCCCAGAGTCCTGCAGGGCATTATGGGAGATGGACTTCAGCTTCAAAGCCCTGTTGGGTACCGTAGGTGCCGCCAGGGGACGCTGCAGGGAGACAAGGGGATTTCGGTTTCCAATATAGCCCAGAAGTATTCCCAAGTCATTGGGACGGAAGGACAGAGGTACTTCCAGGCTGAAGAAAAATGTAATTCTCCATCTGACCCGGAAGTGCTGACAAGTCACGTGAACAGATGAGGAGAAGCAATTCCGGGTCAAGGACTATATAAAGGACTGATGGAGACCCAGCAAGCGAGCCGGAGTTGGGAGGGAGTGTGACAGAGCTGCTGGGAGGATAGGAGGAGAATTGTTTATTCATTGTGTGCTTATTGTGGCTGTGGTGCCTTGGAAGCATAATTAGGAAGAAAATTAAAATACTTCTTGGTGCTTTTACCTGTGTCTGCATCTGTTGGGTTTCACGGGGCAACAGTGCCCTCAAGCGTTCACTTTCTTACAAAGTCTAATAATGTTCAAGTGGGTTTTCATTTATGTTTTAAAGATGTTTAGTTTAATTGCCAATTCTAAAATTTACTCTGCTAGCCACTCTTCGTGCTGATGTCTAGCCTAGGGATAATCTCGGGTAGGTCTGGCTCCATGCAACCTTGCATTGAACTAGATTAAATAAAATTAGGGATTTGCTACAGTTATAGAAAAAAGTTGTCTGAAATGGAATAAGCAAACGGTGGGCTGCGACTCGCATTTACACATCGACTGTGATATCTGACCACTTCCTTTTATTTTGGGCACGGTGCAGCTTTCTGAACTGTAACTTTCAAGTGTCTCTCCCACACTTTTTTTGCTTATACCACTGCTTAAGCCAACAAATAGTTCATTTTTCCTTGCCTCCACTTTGCATTCGCTGAAATTCTTTTCTAATATGCTTTTGCCATTGTCTTTTAACGAAACACTGAATGCAAGGTGATATTTATATTGACTTGCATATTAAAATATACAAGAGTTGGGGTGGGGTGGCAGGCGTGTGCATTTGTGTTACATTTCACGCTGACCGGGATTTATGGAGCGGAACTTCGTGGAAGCTGGCTTACACACGGTTTTGTGCATCTGAATTTTTTTGTGCGTACGCACGTTTCCACTTTTGTCCGTACACCATGTTTTAGTGTGCATTCTATGCATGGCGTTATACATGAGGCTCCAGCAACTGGGGGGGAAAAAAGAAAAAAAAAAAAAAAAAAAATACACTATGCACACAGTTGACAGATATAAACTTGCACCAAGCTACAGTTGAAAAGTATCACACATTAGTACATATGTGTTTCAGATTTTTTTCAAATCATTCCAAATGTATGTGCAATAAATACTTGAAAGGAATTTTCTAAATCTGAAATTAGAAGACTTACCATTTTTATTATGAAAGAAAGATTCTGCAGAGATGTAGGAGGTTTTCCAGTGTGAGCTGTTTGGGCACTGGTCTGCAGTAAGGCTAGGAAGAAGTCTGTTCACAAGTTCTTCAAGCTGAGTTGTTCTGAGATCGTTCAATCCTAATTCACGAATGTTTACCGCAGGCTAAACAAAAAAGGGGGGGAAAAAGTCACTTATCCATCCGTCATAACTTGATAACTTTATTTTAATACAGGACTGTGGGAAGGTGAAGACTACGAGACATGCGTAACTAGGAAAAGAACTCAGCCCATCACAGTGCATCTTCACCATACCAAACATATTTGGGAAGTATCCAGTTTGGGAATCTAAGCGATTGCACTTAAGGGGCAAAACACATTTAAGCCTTTAGTCCCCTAGACCCAAAGACTAAAAATCTAAATTGGGGACAGTCTCTACACACTAAATGGACCTACAGCTCTGGTCTAGCAATTTACATAATGAAACAGCTACATTAGCATTGTACATACTGCGTTTAAGTGCATGAAAGTAGGCTGTTCTGTAGGATGTTGCTCAAAAGTATAAGGTAGCATGTTTTATGTATGCATGTACGATACAATTAGCTACTTTGAGATATACACATCCAAACTGGCAGCATTCTACATAGCTAACGTATATTCTATAATTCCAGACTACAATCTCAATATTCAGCCAATCCTGGTGCACCCCAATTACCACAGGGTATTTTGCACACTGGTACCATCTGTGCTAGATTTCTTCCTGTTACCGAAAAGACACTGAACAAGACATTCAGTCAGTGCCTTGTGGGTAGTTAGCCCGCATGGCAGTTCTTCAGTTTTTTTTGTGTCTGGACAACAGTGAGCTCCATTCTTTGACCACATACTTGTCAAGGTATGGAAAGCATTTAGCATGGTACCCCACCTGCTGTTTGCAGATATTGTTGTCTTCTTTGCTTCATCAGATTAATCTTTGGAAGGCACTGGAACAGTTTTCAGCGAAGTGGGATTTTGATTTAATACACTATTAATCCTGATGGGGATTAATGTCTTTTTGCATTAGGTTAGAGTGCAGAGTTAGCTATTATACAGCATCACTGGAGCAATTTTCAGGTTAAAGGATCCCTTCTGGCAATAATGGCATTTGAACTGGCAATCTTCCACATACCAGCGCAGACCTTAGGGCCACCACTCCACCCCGTGCAGATGGAACAAGAATTAGTACCTCTAAATCTAAAGGCATGGTCCCCTCACAGAAAAGTGAGTTATGTTTCCAATAAGAAACCAACTTTGGCACAGGCAAGAATTCAAATATCATGTGATCTTCTTCACATGTGAGGATAGAGGTAACCATAACACTGACCAATGAAACAGTGTTCTGGTAGAATATCCATTTATTTGCTGCCACATGTTAGCTATGAAGCAGGAGCTAATCCTTTGAGTACAACTTTATAAACACTCATTCTAGAAAACCATGCCATTTCCAACTGCAGTTAACAGCAAAACCAGTTCATCTTAACATCCTAGTACAAATATTTATTAGAGTACAAAGTTAACTATTCCTTGCTTGTACAGTATGATGTATGTGTGAAACTTACCCATAACAAACATCTATGTGCTCAAATTGCAGAGCTCACTTAAAGGTATATGACATGCTACTTTAAACTCGCTTTATTACTTTTAAGTTATTCTATGTTTTGACCTCTTAAATCTTTATTTGCTTCTGATGGAGGGAAAAAAAAACCCCTGACCTAATTAAAGCTTTCCTCACATTTCATAACCTGCAAGCGATTCTCTGGACATTTTGTAGCAGTGTTATAAATGTTTTGTAATACAAGACCTAAAAAAAAATATATTCAAGATGAGGGCTTATTTAAGGATAACCGTTTTGATTTATACTACATAGAATGATGATGGTGTCTATCCAGTGTACTCTCTTCCTGATTAAAGAAATTATCAAATAAATAACTGTTGATACAAACGGGCCACCAGCAACAGTGTCTAATTAGCTTTCACTTCGCTCCTCACATTTTCAGATTAGTTAATTTGCTAAATTATCAAAGAAAATAAAAGAGATGCTAAGCAGATTTTGAATAATTTAATAATGTTTCAACAAGTACATTAAACCACACTCCCAGACAGGATCTATGCAAGAAATTAATAATAGTGGTGCAGCCATACAATCCAGAAAATATCCTTCCTTCCATTTTCTGAACCTTTTTATTCTCAGTAAGTATTGTTTTTTTAAACTCAGCATCACAGCACAAAGTAGATTTGTTTTGACTTTTTTGCAGTATGCCATCACTCACACAAATAAACAAAAACTTTTAGACAAACTGAAGCATAGTATTTTCAGAAAACTTAAATTTAGTGTTTGTAGCTGAAAAAAGCTATATCCAGTGTCATATACACATTAAAACAAATAATCTCTTATCTATTAGAACATAACATATCTTTGTGTTAATTAGCTGTAAATGATAAAGCAAATTAGTCTTACCTCAGCGCTGTAAAGATCACTTTCAGTGGAATTGTCTTTGTGAAGACACTGAATAGAAGCAGTACTGACAGAGCTTTTTAATGAATGAAAGGCACTGATGAGGTGGCTGAGAGGGATTGTTACCTAAGAAAGGAGAAAGTATTGTTTAAGTGGCATTAAAAGGAAACAGAGGCATTAAACATACATAAAGTAAAATTATGTGTGATTAAGCAGGGCTGAATACTTTGAAAGGATACTTAAAAGCAATGCGTGTTGCTGACAAGTGTAAATTATCAAAGAATAATACAAAATTAATTAATACACATGGAACATTAGGTCATTCCATTACAGAACAACAACAACATTTATTTCTATAACAGTTTCATACAAATGATGTAGCTTAAAGTGCTTTACATGATGAAGAAAGAAAAAAGACAAAATAAATAATTAAAATAAGGGAACACTAATTAACATAGAATAAAAGTAAGGTCCGATGGCCAGGGAGGACAGAAAAAACAAACAAAAAAAAAACTCCAGACGGCTGGAGAAAAAAAATTAAATCTGCTGGGGTTCCAGGCCACGAAACCACCCAGTCCCCTCTAGGCATTCTACCTAACATAAATGACCTCAACCAGTCCTCATTGTATTCAGGGTTCTCATGGAAGAACTTGATAATGATGATGGTCATGTGGACTTCTGGCCTTTAATCCATCAATGTAGGGACATCACAGTGCTTTGATTAGGGGGTGGTGGCGCAGATTGCCACCACAGAAAATGGAATAATTACCAGGGGCCTCATGTACAGCCACTTCCACACTCGCTTCGCAATGTATAAAAAGTAAACTTGGCTTAAAGCCACACACAACTCTCACGGCAGCCTCACCCCTTGCGTATGCACTTTTCTGCTCGGTTTTGCAAATAGGTGGCACCCAGCGTCAAAGCAGTTCTACTGTTTCTGTGTGGTCTCCAATTTTTCAGCTTCATATTAGTAATGCAGGATTCATCAAATACACCAAAATTAGTTGCATATAGTTTACAAATTGCATTCACTTGATTGTAATCATTCTGTAACAATGATGCACAGAATGAACAAACTATTCCAAATACCATAGCTGCTTTAGCGTTGTTACTCTCAGTCCACCACTCAGAGCATTTTAACCCACTGTATGTGTGTGTGGTATCATAGCTGCAGAGCAGCCGAGTGGAAAGCTCTATGGTGGATTGTGTAGAGAGCGCAGCGGATCATCGGGATACAGCTTCCAACCCTGGAGGACATTTATAGCCCAGTAAGGAAAGCCACCAACCTACCATAAAAGTTTAGAGGAAAATGCATGTTTGCTTTTTGTTCATTTGTGTATTTCAATGAATGACACAAATGAATTGATGTGTGCAACATAACATCTGCAGGAAATCAACTTTCTTCTGCTAGCAAAGTTAACGAATCTCAAACATTTTTAAGAGGCCAAAGCGATGTGTAACTGGCGTGTCCTTCACATTGTTGCTAAAGTCTACATCGGAGTTATGTAACATCATAGAATGGGACTGCACATCGCTGCTAGAAGTGGTCATATGAATCAGGTCAGGTCAGGCAAAGGCTATCTGTGAGGTCAGCTTCATGAGTCTCACCTACGAAATATACGGCTTGTTCATATTATCACTTCTTTTTTTGAAAAGATCAGATATAGTTTTCACTCACCAGAACAGCATACTTTGCTTCTCTCCCTCTCTCTCAAAATTTTCCTTTTTTCTATTTTGAATGACCATTCAATTGGATATTTTCTCTTTTATGGCACAGCAACACGAATAAGACACCTCTGCTGACTGTGCTTCACCTATATCAACCAACCAGAACACATTTTTGTTTTTAAAGGCTTTTGTTATTTATGTCTGGCTGACAGGTTTATAATTGTGATGACAGTAGTTGGGCAGGGGTGCGCGCCAGGTGGTAGATTGCTGCGAGTGCCAGTCAGTGAAAACACAGACCTTTCCTAATAATAATGTTTTTCTTGCATATGCAAGCAGGGCCCCGGGGTGTGCACACAAATCACACTCATGATGGTAGTAATATTAGAGAGGGAGAGACAGCGAGAGGATGGGAGCATGCACTGATAACATGTTGCCCCACCCACCACACAACAAATCACCTGGATTGGGAACCAACCGAGTGTAGCACGGTGACACCTCAGCACCACACTAGAACAGTACAAGGTCTTTTTTATGGTGGCTGGAGTTCCAATTATACCAACAATTCCCAATTTTTCCCTGTAAATTGGACGACTTGCTCGCTGGGCTGGATGCAGATTAACGTCATACCCAGGACGAAGCAATTACAGGTTAAGGGCCTTTCTCAAGGGCCCAATGAACAATGTCTCATTTACTGATTGCTCATTTTTCTTTCATGACAGGTGACCAAAGAAGAGTCACTTTTCATGGTACTTGAGTGACTTACCTAAATAAGGACCTACATTACGTGTCGTACAGTTCAAATGGTGCATATATATGCATTAAAGGAAAATGACATGCTGGTCGCTATAGTTTTGTGTTAAATTCTACAGACAGTAGCATTACTGTTGTAGCACAAAATTCAGGGTCTCATACAAATCCGATTGTAAACAACTAAGTTGACAGCCTCTAATCAATGTTTATTTCTTACTAGCTGTGTAAGCCTGTGCTGTAAAAAGCCCGGGCTCCTACAAACTATTGAAATCGTCAAATAAAAAAAAACAAAAAAATTGAAATGCAGAGTCGGCGGTTTCGCTTTGTGAGCATGCTCAGCCCCCTTGTCTATCAGCGGCTAAGCGAGTTTCTCTCTCGTTTGTCTTTCCTCGGCGGTCTCACTTTGGCGACGCTTTCTTTCAGCTTCATGCTGCAGCCTCAAACTTCTTTCTTCTTCCAACTTTTTAACTTGGGCCACCTTGCCGGCTCTTTGAGCTACATGCTGTAGCCTCAAACTTCCGGGCCTGACAGGCGGACACACACACACACACACACACACACATACATACTTCCACGCGTAGATGTTTATATATAAGAAACTTAACCTGTTTGATAAGGAAGAATGCATTCCACAGCATAATTAATAACAAGGCACTTAATGAAGTGGATGGGGGTAGAATGCAGTCAAACTCACAAAAATACAGGACAAAAACACAAAAGCACTATGCAGCAAAGCGAAGATATAGACTCTTGCACACACTAATTTCCTCTAAATATTATTGAGTTAGTCTTAAATATTTCGTTTGGTACAATTTGCACCCTGATAGCTGTGAACTGCTTATAATGAATCCTCACGCAAATGAATATACAGCTTTAACATTTGCAGTGTTTATTAAGTAATGACAAGACGACCCCTACCAGTTCTGAAGACAGTTACTGTCATCTGTTATCAGTATGCTGACATGACACAGGAGTGGATTTTCCATGCTTAGTGTAGGTGAATGTCTATTTCAAATTGCGTTTTCACTTGTTTTAGTGTGAACGGCAAAACTTTTGTAAACAATGTGAAAACTCTGTAGCGGGGTTACATAATAATAATAATAAGTATTTGTTTTTTTTGTCTGTTCCAAGAGCGTTTTGTTTTCATCGTCCAGTTTACTGTCTGTTACATGTGCATCGGTAAATGTTGTCCCCGTAAGTGAAATGGGGAAGGATGACACAGGGAGACTGCAACCCAAGATGGAAATCACCTGTTGGATCCACCAGTTACATCTGGGACATTCAGGATTTAAACAAGAGGAGCGAAACGAAGAGGAGAGGGAGAGAGAGAAGTAGAAGAGAGAAATCAAGGTGCAAATAGAAAACAATTTAGCCATTCATTTACCAACTCATCACTGCCGATCATTGCTTTATTCCACTGCTTGCTTTTTCAACATCTGATTCATCACCACGACAGCCAGCACCGAGGAACCCCGGGGTTCAGATTCATCCCAGCTATTGCAAGAACGTTCGCGGTGAGGTTGTTTTGTTTTTGGGAAGGAGCACAATAACATTACAGCCAGTATCAATACCGCCGGACTTTATTAACATTGGACTCATTTATCACCACATTTCAATTGCTGTGTTTAAATAATCTGTGTTTGTGTTCCCGGTTTCTATTTGTTTAGGGGCAAGGGAAGGTTTTTGTAAATATTTGTATATTCGTGTTTTTATATAGTAATTAGTCACTGGTGTCATTGGGATAGTGGTGTTTTGCACACACATATCTACGTTATTGAATATTTGTTTGTCTTTTCCATTTACAATATATCCATATTTGATTTTACATCCCTGTCTACTGTTTGCTGGTTAATTCATCGTGTGGGGGAAAAAAAATACAACTTGTAAGGAGTATGGCTTGTTAACAGATCAAGAAGCCTCAGGTTATCCAAGGAATAGTCTTGGTAGTGTAGTGGCCGGCCGTTACAACTCTAGGGTGGACAGAGATCATTTTCATTTAAAAACACAGTAGATGAAAGCGTGGTAGTTTGGACATAGCCAAAGACAGACATGGGTAGTAGCAGCAATTAAATTGTAAAAAATGAGTAAGAGCTTAAAAGGGATCCTCTCTCTAATAGGTAGCCAGTGCAGGAATGATAAAACCGAGGTTAGTCGAGTGAATTTACGAGTTCTAGTTAAAACACATGCAGCACCGTTTCGGAAATAATGTAGCCTCTGAATGGTCTTTCCAGGAAGACCAACAAACAGGGAATAACAGTAGTAAAGGAGAGGTGACAAAAGCATGAACTAACTTCTTGGCATCATGCATTCATAAACAAGGTGTAATTCTTATTATATTCTGTAAGTAATAGAATGAAGTCCTGGACAAGGATATGATGTGACTTTAAAATGAAAGAGTAGAATCAAATTTACCCCCCAAATTTGTAACCAATGAAGATGCAGTAATTAAGTGACCATCAGTACTAATGTTTTATACTGGACTCTTTTTACTTGACAAGGGGTGCCCACAAGTTTAACCTCTGACTTACTGCTATTTAATTCTGAATATCACTAGGACAGAAAGTGTCTTGAGTTTGTAGAACAAGGGCATTGGGAATGGTCTGGAGAAAAATTTGAGTGTCATCAGTGTAATAGCAGAAACACGTTCTGCGGACATAAGATTTTACCCAAAGGTAGCAAATAAATCAAAGAATAAAAAGGGCCAGATCTGGTCATGCCTTTGAACTTTACTTTCCTTTTTCTACTTGACTGTTATCACATTCAAAGTAGTGACGCTACTTCTGAACAGTTAAGAAGTAGTGTTCTAAAGTAGTGGAGCTGAATTTGTTTTAAAACCTTCCACTTATTTCTGACTGAAAATAATTGAAGATGTCAAAAAGATATCACACAGGTGTGCAACTGTTCTTATGAGAGTTGTTCAATAATGTTTCTACCCAAGAATTATGTATTTATATTACAACTCTGAACTTGTCACTGGAGTGCAGGACACGTCTTGCCATGCCACACACGCAGTTTGACGTAATTTCATATCAAGCACTCAAGAGAGAAAGGATGGCAAACACATCTATCTACCCGCAAGTCTGCAAAGAAACTGACAGATTGGGGACACTGTTCTGTCATTAAATTTCTCACAAAGGAGGGGAAGAAGCCAAAGAATACACCATGAAAGGTTGAATTAATGTGTATGGTGATGATGCACCTTCATATTGTTTGGTGAATTTTTGGCCAAGCAATTTCAATGGGGCCAGGAGTCAAATAAAGATGGCCCCAACATGGGAGGGTCCTGTGAAGGCATTTTGACAGGAAATGTGCCAAAAAAAATGGGAGTTATGATTATGGAGGACCACCGAGTTAATGTTAATATTATAGCCCCTAGACATTTCATCTGACACACTTCCACAATCCTCTATATTTAGTTGATGATGTCAAAGGACAGTTTACAATGGGTACCCCAAAAGCTAACACCAAATCAGAAAGCATGTTGCCAGGAAATGAGCCATAAGAACATGGACTTTCGCAAAGAAAATTGACATTTTCTCCAGACAGTTAATGGAAATAAAACGTAGGTGCACCAAAATGGCCCTGAAACCAAGCAATGGGAGTTCATGAGACAGAATCATAAAAGGTCCCCGACCTCCAATAAACTGTGTGCCACAGTTGGCCAGAAAAGTCATAATGACAGTTTTCTGGGATATAAGGGGTGTTCTGCACACGTCAACCCTCACTAATGAAATCTACACTTCCACAACAAAATCATTATAACAGGCCACCAAATTGAAACGTTGTGGGGAAACTGTCATCAGGGCTGTTGCTGCTTCATGGCAGCAAATTGTCTCCACAGATCTCAAAATATCAAAGGCTGCTATCAGGGAATGCGGCTTCATAGAGTTTAACCATCCAACATTCAGTCCAGGGTTGGCCTCCAACGACCTCCAAAGAACATCCAAAAAGACAATTTCCTCTCTGGGATTAAAATTAGAGTACTGTACTGTGTATCAAAAAAAAAAAACAAAACACAGAACTGGCGACTTCCCAATGATAATGACTTGGCTGGAGGACTGTGATGAATCCTTTTATTCTGAAAAGATGCCATCACTGGAGGCAAATTGCATCAAGTGTGTTGAAGTCAAGGGGAACAATATTGAAAAATAATGCGGCGACTTTGACTATCAGATTTTATTTTCATAGGAAGGTAAATAAATTATTAAACACCGGTCATATTGATTGGCAGTGATCAGCATGTTATCACTCTTAACGTGAAACTGAAAAATGGCCATTTTCCACTCCTCTAAAAAGTCCCCAAAAGTCCCAATAGCTACATATTAACACACTCATGCAATCACAAATAAGACTGAACTAAGCAAATCTGCTTAAAGCTTCACAGCAAAACTAAAAAAAGAAGAGAGAATTAGCGTTGAGCATGACATTGACCGTGAATAAAAGAAACTCAATCACAAATTTGCAGAAAATCCGGCTCTCCAGTATCTATCTTGCCTATCGATGAAAATTTTCACCGTATAGCACCGGCTTGCCGTCTCCTACTTTTAAAATACAAAGTCATAACAACACACAAATGGCTATCCTGATCTTAAAATATTTAGTGAATAAAACTCTTTATTTTTGCAAGACACAAAAAGTTCAAACCGTGTGCTGGCTTTGAACCCTAGAAATGCTGATGCTTTATTCCGACGAATGACGCAATGTCAATTTCAACAACAGTCATCGAGAGAAGGCTTGGGGTCAAGTCAACTGCCATACGCCTCATAAAGATTTAACTATACATAATAATTTAATAAAATCAAACGAGGGAAAAGAAATGAAATGATAAAGACATCTGGTTAACATTTCAAGTGATTACAAACACCGGGCGAGGTAAACAATCTTGTCAAGAAAGATTACGCATAAACTCCGGTTTTCACATGGGCCCGCTTCTCTTAAAAGTCTCTTTGACTTACTAGACAGTACCGTGAACGTATAATTAAATTTCATCGCACAGACCCATACAGACAAAAACAACGCCCGCGGTTTAAAAATTCTTCTCTTATGAAGACAAGTTGCCATTTCCACGCGAGACAACTGCCGACTCACCTGCGGCTGCACCGTGGAGGACAAGGAAAACATTTCAAGACGACTTCAAAAAGTGCTGCTCTCGACAAAAGGACTTGATATCCGACTTGACAAGCTCTTACTGCTGGCTTCTGTCTTTCGTCAAATTTCTCCTTTCTCCTTGGTGTTCTCTATTATGAAATTGAAAATGGCTTCTTTAACGCTGAAGTGAGGGGAGGGGAGAGAAAGTGAGAGCGAGGAAAAAGTCGAACCGGCGTGTACTTCCGCTTTCCGACGTAAACTCTACATCCGGGTGAACGAGGGAAAAAGAGGTGGGTTTAAATATGTTGATAGATAGATAGATAGATACTTTATTAATCCCAAGGGGAAATTCACATAATATTCACATTCACATCGGGACGATCTGAGGGGAAGGCAACTGTGGGGAAATAAGATGGATAATAATAATAATTAATAAAGTACTGAGCCCCAACAAAAATAGTCTTTATGTCAGCCTATTCTTTCTTCTCCTGAAGGTCCGTGTGTACTGTCGTTTGCAGGGAAGCTGGTCAGAACTGAGGGAAGGGTTAATGCAGCTAAAAACAGAGAAGTCCTTGAAGAAAACCTGCGCCCTAGGGTTACGCCACCTCAGACCGGGACGATGGTTCACTGTTTTAACTTGGCATTGACCAGGGGCACACCTCCATGGCAATGCTGGAGTGGCGTCAGGACAGACCACTGCATGTCATTTATACGCCCAGTTAAAGCCCACCACCACGTGGAACATGTGTGGAGAGACCTGAAGATGGCAGTTTACAGACTTTTCTCTTTCAGTCTAAGAGAGCTTGAGAAGATCTGCCAAGAAGAATGGAATAAACTGCCTAAATCCAGGTTTGCAACGCTTATAAGAGACATACCCAAGAGGATTCCAAGCTGGAAATTGCTGTCAATGGTGCTTCTACAAAGTAACAAGTTAAAAGTCTGAATACTTATAGGAATAAGAGATGTCAGTTTTTATTTTTTTAATAATTTGCAAACCTTTTCGAAAACATGTTTTCATCATTCGTTATTGAGTACAGATTGATGAGCAAAAATGGCAAATTTTTCATTTAAAGGTAAATCTGCGACATATTAAAGTGTGAAGAAAGTGAGGAGGCTGAATACTTTATGAATCCACTGCAACTGTATAAGTATGCTGTATGCTATGTACTGAATTCTTTTTATTTCTATTTTTTGTATTATATTTTTGTCAGCTGTTCTGAGGAGCGATGCAAGTTACATGCAAATTACATTAAAGTGAGCTTGAGTTGACCTAACATTATTTAAAAAAATAAAAAGAAATAGAAATTAAGCCGTCTCGATGCATGCTCAATAATCCAGGTAAGGAAATCCTAGAAATTTGATTCTGTTCATCTGGACAACGTTTTTTAAGTGGGAGAAATATTTCGAGACTTATCCAAGTCTCTTCCTCAGTCTCAATTGACTGCAAGTTTCCCCAACCTTATAAACAGCCATTTTAAGTTCACCCCCATCCATTATCTAATCTGCAGTTTTGCTCAGCAGCTGTCACCTACCAACAGTAGGAAATACGCAATTACCACCCGAAAATAAAGGCATTTCTTACATCACCAAACCCAGTATGAATAATTTTTACTTATTTTCATCTAAACAGCAGCTCTTTATTTCTCAATTTTTTTAATATTTTTTCTGAACGTATGTATTTAATCTGTGTGTATTTATTTAAAGGGTTTCTGTAAAAAATTCAAATTTACCTCATGGGACAAGTAAACTATCTATCTATCTATCTATCTATCTATCTATCTATCTATCTATCTATCTATCTATCTATCTATCTATCTATCTATCTATCTATTTTATATTGCCTTCCACTTCTATCTATTGTATTGTGGTTTACATTATCTATCTATCTATCTATCTATCTATCTATCTATCTATCTATCTATCTATCTATCTATCTATCTATCTATCTATCTATCTATCTATCTATTTTATAGTGTTTTTCACTTCTATCTATTGTATAGTGGTTTTCATATACAATACAATACAATACAGTTTATTTTTGTATAGCCCAAAATCACACAGGAAGTGCCGCAATGGGCTTTAACAGGCCCTGCCTCTTGACAGCCCCCCAGCCTTGACTCTCTAAGAAGACAAGGAAAAACTCCCAAAAAAACCTAGTAGGGAAAAATGGAAGAAACCTTGGGAAAGGCAGTTCAAAGAGAGACCCCTTTCCAGGTAGATTGGGCGTGCAGTGGGTGTCAAAAGAAGGGGGTCAATACAATACAATACAGTACAGTACACAGAACAATTTCTCAATATAGTAAGAAATAAGAAATATAAATTTTAGAAGTACAGAGCAGAATTTAATAGTAGATGATATATCCCATAATAAGATTTGGATTTGTATAGAGTCCTGGAGACCTCATCCTTCAAGCTGCCTCCCCCATTTGGCCATTCCACAGCTGAAACAGTGCTGGGCCAGCCAATCCGATGAAAGGACCCCTCTTTCCCACGATTCCTGCGATCCTCCATCTGGGATGACTTTTCCTTAGGCAGGCAAAACAACTTGGCAGGTGGGCCATGGCACCAAGTGCCACATTTGAGTACCGAGAAGAAAAACAGAATAAGTGAGGGTTAGTATACAATTATAACTGTCATGTTACTTGTGGTTTAGTGCCAATGACTAACAACAGAGATGCAGTCTGTACAGTTAATCAGCAGCTCTAGTCAGGATATGCTAAACTGAAGTAGTGAGTCTTCAGCCAGGATTTAAAAGCTGAGACCGAAGGGGCATCTCTTATAGTAGCAGGCAGACCATTCCACAGTTTAGGGGCCCTGTAACTAAAAGCTCGACCCCCCACAGTTATTTTATTAATCCTTGGAATCATAAGCAGACCGGCATCTTGAGATCTTAATGTGCGCTCTGGTTTGTAAGTCATGATAAGTTCAGACAAGTAAGCCGGACCTCGGCCATTTAATGCTTTATATGTTAAAAGAAGGATTTTGAAATCTGCCCTAAACTTAACCGGGAGCCAGTGTAAGGATTTAAGAACTGGAGTTATGTGTTCGTATTTTCTTGTTCTTGTAATAATTCTCGCAGCCGCATTTTGGATTAACTGGAGGCTGTATAAAGAACAGTTTGAACATCCAGTGAACACCGCATTGCAGTAGTCAATCCTACTAGAGATAAATGCATGAATTAGTTTCTCAGAATCCTGTTTATTTAAAAAGCGCCTTAATTTCCTAACATTTTTAAGATGGAAGAAACATGTTTTGGACAACTTTGTAATATGCGCTTTAAATGACATGCTAGAGTCAAAGACAACTCCTAGATTGCGAGCTGATTCAGTAAAATTGACTGGAATTCCCATTGAGTTAAATGATGACAAAATATTATTGTGATCAGCATCATTCCCTCCAACAATTAACATCTCTGTTTTATCTGTATTTAAAGACAAGTAGTTCTTATTCATCCACTCCTTTAATTCACTAACACAACTAATTAAAGACAATATTGGAGAAACTTCATGTGATTTAAATGAAAGGTATAACTGGGTGTCATCTGCATACGAGTGAAAATTAACATTATGTTTCCTAATGATAGATCCCAGTGGAAGCATGTACAGTGAAAACAGTAAAGGTCCCAGTACTGAGCCCTGCGGGACACCATATTGAACTTCTGTGTATAATGATGGACTACTGTCAGCACATTTCTGTACATATTGGAATCGATTTGATAAGTAAGAACTAAACCAAGCGAGCATGGTGCCTGTAAGCCCAACATCATTTTCTAGCCTGTGCAGTAAAATAGAATGGTTGATGGTGTCAAATGCTGCACTTAAGTCCAACAACATAATTACAGTTGAGTTTCCTTCATCAGAGGATATCAGAATGTCATTTACAACCCGTGTTAGTGCCGTTTCTGTACTATGACCAGTGCGAAAACCAGACTGGAATTTCTCAAATAAATTGTAATGCATAAGGTGTGTCTGAAGCTGACTGGCGACTACTTTTTCTAGTATTTTAGAGAGAAACGGTAAATTTGAAATAGGCCTATAATTATTTAGTATATGTGGGTCAAGGTCTGACTTTTTAAGTAATGGTTTAATGACTGACACTTTTAGTGCATCTGGTACTGTGCCATGCAATAATGAACTATTGATAATGTTTAGGATAGGCGCTGCAAGAACATTGTGAATTTCCCATTGAGATTAATAAAGTATCTATCTATCTATCTATCTATCTATCTATCTATCTATCTATCTATCTATCTATCTATCTATCTATCTATCTATCTATCTATCTATCTATCTATCTATCTATCTATCTATCTATCTATCTATCTATCTATCTATCTATCTATCTACCATCCATTGCACTTTTTACTAGTTTTGTTGGCACTGGATCTAGGGAACAAGTAGTGGGCTTCATTTTAGAAATTAAACTTAAGACTTCCTGCTCAGTTACAGGATTAAAATTACTAAAGTGCTGAGTGCAATGTGAGACAGGGTCTGCTAAGCTAGTATTTGGTTTGTACTGTAATGCAGAGATCTGGGATCTTATATTTTTAATTTTCTCATTGAAGAAGTTAATAAAGTCTGTACTGCTAATGTCTGTTGGTATTTTGCACTGTTGATCTGAATTTCCATTTGTTAATTTAGCCACTGTTCTAAACAGTGCCCGAGGATTTTTATTATTGCAATCTATTAATGTAGAATAGTATTCTGAGCGAGCTTTAAAGAGGGCTTTTTTATATGTATTAACACTCTCTGTCCATGCAATTTGAAAGATCTGTAGCTTTGTTGTTCTCCATCTGTGTTCCAGTTTTCGACACTCTAATTTAAGAGCTCGAGTGTTTTCATTAAACCAGGGAGAGTTTCTATGTGCTTTGATCACTTTTGTTTTAAGGGGAGCCACTGTGTCCAGAGCATCTCTCAAGGTCACATTATAATGTGATGTTAGCTCATCTAAATTGTTTTCTGTGTTTACATTTGATGTTAACTGATCTAAATGGTTTTCCACAATTACACTCGACTTACTCAAAGTATCTATAAATTTTGAAGCAGAATTACAATCTAGATGCCGCACTGTCTTTGTTTTAATCTGGGAGTGTGTTCGCAAGGGCAGGACCAAATCAAATGTAATTAAGTAGTGATCAGAAATAACTTCATTTAATGGAGTAATAATTAAATTTTGAATTTCAACTTTGTAAGTTATAATTAAATCTAATGTGTGGTTATGATTATGAGTTGGACCTTTGACATTCTGACAAAATCCTACTGAATTTAACAAATAAGTAAAACATTTGCTAAAAGTGTCAGTTTCCACATCAATGTGTACATTAAAATCTCCCATCAGTACTACGTGATCATAATTTATTGCCAAGTCAGATAAAAGGTTGCTAAATTCAGACATGAACAATGAATACGGCCCTGGTGGTCTATAGACTAGCACTATAATTGTGTTGGAATCTGTTTTAATATTTAAAATGAATGCTTCAAAGGATGTAAAGTTGCCTAAATTTTTAGAAGTGATTTGCATTTTGTTACAATGAATTATTCCAAGGCCCCCTCCTTGACCTGAATCTCTAGACTTATGAAGGAACGAGTATCCATCTGGTGACGCCTCAGCTAGGGGGACAGTGTCACATTTACTAAGCCAGGTTTCGGTGAGAAGACACAGATCAGATTTTGTACTTAATATAATATCATTTACCAAAACAGCTTTAGTGCCAAGAGAGCGAATGTTCAATAAGCAGCATTTAAAACTGTATGCTTCTTTCTGAATTGGTGATATACTTTTTGTTTTAATTTGTAGTAAATTTCTATTACAGATGCCCCTGGTGGAGGGTCTGGTTTTATCCCTTGGTCTAATTATACACCTTATTTTTTGGTTATCAATTAATTTAAGGTTTGTATCAAGACTAAATTTACTGGATGCCCCAAGACAAGGATTATGGGTAATAGCTTCAGGAAAGTAACAGGTGGGATAAACAACAGCCTGTGATTTAAGATCACATGACTGCGGCCTGGATGGTGCTCTAATCAGTCAACCAGGCAGTTTTGCTGCCATATTTTGGGATAATACATAAGATCCCCTCCAGTTAGGATGAAGACCATCTCTTCTGAAAAATCCAGGCCTTTCCCAAAAATCATCCCAATTGTTTACAAACGCTATGCTTTTGTTTGCACGCCAGGTTTCTAGCCAGCAGTGAAGGGAATGCAATCTGCTATAAATCACATCCCCTCTATATAATCTTGGTAAGGGGCCAGATACAACTAAATTCCGACATTTTCTTTTAGCTTTGATGCAAAGAGAGATGAAGTTCCTCTTTAATACCTCAGATTGCTGTGAATAAATATCATTAGTGCCGACATGCAGCAATAAGGTAGATACTTCATCGTCGGCGACACGGTCCAATGCGGCCTCTATGCCAGAAATCTTGGCCCCTGCGAAGCACTTAACATGAACTGCTGGTTTAACATAGTTTGGAATTCTAACATTCCGCACTATGGAATTGCCAATTATGAGCACTTTCTTATTATCTATCTATCTATCTATCTATCTATCTATCTATCTATCTATCTATCTATCTATCTATCTATCTATCTATCTATCTATCTATCTATCTATCTATCTATTTTAAATTGCCTTCCACTTCTATCTATTGTATAGTGGTTTTCATATCTATCTATCTATCTATCTATCTATCTATCTATCTATCTATCTATCTATCTATCTATCTATCTATCTATCTATCTATCTATCTATCTATCTATCTATCTATCTATCTATTTTAAATTGCCTTCCACTTCTATCTATTGTATAGTGGTTTTCATATCTATCTATCTATCTATCTATCTATCTATCTATCTATCTATCTATCTATCTATCTATCTATCTATCTATCTATCTATAGATAGATAGATAGATAGATAGATAGATAGATAGATAGATAGATAGATAGATAGATAGATAGATAGATAGATAGATAGATAGATAGATAGATACTTTATTAATCCCCAAGGGGAAATTCACATTCTCCAGCAGCAACATACTGATAAAAACAATATTAATTAAAGAGTGATAAAAACACAGTGCAAGTTAAAAAGTGCAAGGTGGAGAGTGCAAGGCAGGTATAACAGTCAATAACTTTGTATAATGTTACCGTTTACCAAAGATGGAATTAAAGAGTCGCATAGTGTGATGGAGGAACAATCTCCTCAGTCTGTCAGTGGAGCAGGACGGAGACAGCAGTCTGTCGCTGAAGCTGCTCCTTTGTCTGGAGATGATCCTGTTCAGTGGATGCAGTGGATTCTCCATGATTGACAGGAGTCTGCTCAGCGCCCATCGCTCCGCCACAGATGTCAGACTGTCCAGCTCCATGCCTACAATAAAGCCTCCTTCCTCACCAGTTTGTCCAGGCGTGAGGCGTCCCTCTTCTTTATGCTGCCTCCCCAGCACACCACCGCATAGAAGAGGGCGCTCGCCACAACCGTCTGATTGAACATCTGCAGCATCTTATTGCAGATGTTAAAAGACGCCAGCCTTCTAAGGAAGTATAGTCGGCTCTGTAATCTCTTGCACAGAGCATCAGTATTGGCAGTTTAATTTTAAGCAAAAAAGACACAGGACTGTTCATTTTAAAGGTGTATGTATTAAAAATAGTGTCTTCTGACACAACCAAACTTGTACACGTTTTCTGGGCTCACTCCATATAACCTCATAATCACTACAAACAGAATGGATGTAAATCTTTGTGATTATTCTCAAGGTGTAATGGATTTAGACTGAGATAACATGACATAACAGAGCAAGATGAAACGGGGAATGAATGCAAAGAGGTAAGCATATAATTTAGGGATTAAGAGCTCAGCCTGAATTAAAGCTATGAGATACTACATCTCCTGGGAATCACGGTTGCCAGACCACTAAGTAGACCTAGGAACTTGCCAAACGTTCATGCGTGTAAAATGCAAATACTGCCATCTAGTGGAATTCGTGAGTATGATGTCAAATGATCCTTTAGGTAAATCTATTGAATGGGAATATTCTGGTAAAGCCCAACCCAAAAGATGGTAAAGTGGCATAGTGGACGGTGGTAGTAATTCACAGCTCTCGAATACACTGCTTGATTCCTGGGTCTGGTTACTTTATGGAATCTGAACATTCTCACCAGGTCTGTGTGAGCTTTTCTAATGTTAGTCAGCATTCTGTTGCCTCAGATGATCATTTACGTGGAATCTACAAACACAATTCATTTTGCCAGTGCTACTGACTTCAAGGATTTTCTGCATATGTGCAGTATGTTTACCACCTTAAATGCTTGTGTGATGCTTGACCAGATGAACTATAATAATAATCAGAGACACAATGAAGAAAGGTAATGTACTTCTGACTTATTGTAGAGTTGATCTTAATTTCCAAAAGTGTATTATGGGCAGCACAGTGTATCAGGAACATGTTAATAGTTTATGTTTGTTTATTGTCATAAAGCGAAAATAATTTTTTAGTAATGTTTGTTTATATTTTTATCATTATGTTGATATTGTCCTTTCATCTACATTTTGTGGGCTTGTTTTTCATGGGTGATGCCATTTTGTATTTTTCTGGATATCATGGGCGTCACAATATTGTATAACAATGGGAAGCTGCTATGCACATTATATACATTACTTGTCACATCAGATTACCTTTATATAAGATGGTCTAATGCATTAAGCAGTGTTTAAACTTTGGGTAAAATTAGGAAGGACTTTGGAAGAGACTTTAGCTTAATAGAAAGAAAGAAAGAAAGAAAGAAAGAAAGAAAGAAAGAAAGAAAGAAAGAAAGAAAGAAAGAAAGAAAGAAAGAAAGAAAGAAAGAAAGAAAGAAAGAAAGAAAGAAAGAAAGAAAGAAAGTCACTATATGATACATAGATAGATAGATAGATAGATAGATAGATAGATAGATAGATAGATAGATAGATAGATAGATAGATAGATAGATAGATAGATAGATAGACAGATGCACTATAAAGAGAATAGGATCCACTCATGCACAAACTGATATGACTCCATCCAGCAACTAACCTTAATTGCACAATGATGGGGGCATATATATATATATATATATATATACATATAAAGATAAAGATTTGTTTAAACACCGGTAACAAAGCCTGAACTCTGTGCTTCCCCCTTGCCCTCAGATCTGCTCTTAGTAGCTAATTTATATGCAGTTCATTTTTACACTTATCACCATTGCTGCTTTTTATTATTAGTTTTAGTGTTATTGATTACATACAGTATTTATTTATTATTATCTATTTCAAACTATTACTATCTATTTACTTACCTATTACTTATTTTTAAATATTTTTGTATTTATCATAGTAGAGTATAGTTCTTTACCTGTCTTGCAGTTGTCCCATGTATATGTATACAGTAAGCTGCAATGCAGTCCCATTGAACTTTATTTCGTGCCACTGTATGCTACAGTATGGTGTATGGATGGTATGACAATAAAGCCACTTGACTTGACCAGAGACCAATTAACATAAAAGGAAACTAACAATACCTGTATTAAGTAATTGATTAACTATGGCCAGTCAGCAATGGAGGAGATGAAAAATGTAAAGGAGAAAGACAAAATCAGACACAGTGACAGTCCAGGAGACTTTGGCTAACTGGCTGCCTACCCTCTTCCGGGCATTCATTAGTGGAGTCTGAGCTGGCCATCCAGTCTGATGAGAGAAACATTCCATCCGCTGATTCCAGTGTTTATTTCAGGTGACCTTTCCATATGCATTTGAACAGCCTGACAGTAGATCAGTGGCACCAGGTGCCACATAAAGATACTGAGAAGAGAAACAGAATAGAGGATGGTTAGTAATGGTTTATAAATATTGTATGACTTATATTTCTGTATAAATGACTGTTATAACAAACAGAGATGCAGTTATGCACAGCTAACCATCAGCCCTAGTTAGGGTATACCAAACCAAAGTTGTGAGTCTTCAGCTGGGATTTAAGCAGACAGTGAAGGGAAATCTGTTATATTAGCAGGCAGACCACTCCACAGCTTTGGGGCCCTGTAATTAAAAGCTCAACCTGCCACTGTTATTTTATTCATCCTTGAAATCTTAAATAGACCAGCATATTGAGATCTCAGTGTGTGCCCTGGTTTGTAAGTAATGATTAGTTCAAATAAGTAAGCAGGGCCTTGGACATTTAAGTTATATAAGTTAAAGGGAGGATTTTAATATCAGCCCAGTGTAAGGACTTGAGAACTGGAGTTATGTGTTTGTACTTTCTAGTTCTTGTAGTGATTACTATAGCAGCATTTTGAATTTACTGAAAACCACATAAAGAATAATTAGAAAAGCCAGTGAATAATTAACTGCAGTAGTCAATCCTACTAGAAATAAAAGCATGAATTAAGTTCTCAATGTCCTGCATATTTAGAAAATGTCTTCATTTGCCAAAATTTTTAAAATGAAAAAAAAAACAGGTTTTGGATAGTATTGTAATGTGTGCTTTAAACAGGATGCTAGTGTCAAAAATAACACCTAAATTGCGTGCTAGTTCTGTAAAACTAATGGTGATTCCAACTGAGTTAAAAAGTGACAGAATGGTGTTGCAGCCAGCATCATTCCCCCCTATAAATAACATGTCTGTTTCTGTCATGCCCATGACAAATGACAAAAATGAACAGAAATTGTCCACACAAAATGTAAATGTGGGATGGTCGGGCATTAAAACCTTACCTGGCCATCACTACTTATCATCAGTCATGTAACGGTTTCTAGGTTTAGCTTCAACTCTGATTCACTTAATGGGTTTGATGAATACTACTTGAGATTTGAGTGGTTGGATTTTACTGAGCTAGTGTACAGCTTGAAACAGATTGTTTCAAATAAGAGAAAGAATTTTTATTTTTTTTAGTTGCAAAGGATGTAAAGAATATTTCTAGAAAATTAAAAGCAAATAAAAGTCCTGGACAAGACCATCTTAGTGGAAGTCACTTGAAATCTTGTGCAGAGCGCCATTTTTTTCCTTTTACTTTGCTATTAGGTTGTCGTTAGAACAGAAGAAGGTTTCAAAACTATGAAAACAGGCTACAGTAATTCCAGTAGCTAAAAACAAAAACCTTAAAACCTGAAATGACTTCAGACAAAGTGGCTCTCACATCACCGGTTATGAAATCATCTGGAAAAAAGGAAGCTGGCAGAGAAAACTCGGGATTATTAGATTCATTTCAGTTTAACTATGTAAGAGTTTAACTATGAGTAACAAACCTCCGGCTGTACCAGGTGCTCAAAGGAATCTACCTTATTACTTCAATAACTCTAGACATGAAGACAAAGCAGCGTGGAATTTATTACAGGAATAATAATAATACCAGTGGAACAAAGAATAATAGAAAATAGGACTGATAGTAAAGTCTGGATATATATAGTCTTTAGAAAAAGCTTAAGAAAAGTTAAAGATAACAAGGATGAATGTCGCAGGTGGTTTGTGATCTAGCACTCGTAGTTATTCATTAGATGCTTTTCTGATGATCAAATGGAAATGGCTGCATGTTGACGTTGCTCTGTTCTCTTCTTATGTCTTCGTCCCTTCTTCTTCCTCCCTCCTGTGTTGCTCTTCAGACGAGGCATATTTATTTTTTGTAACATCCGGCGCCGCCGTGAGTGGCAGCCTTTTCAGCAGCTCCGTGTATGACTGTATATGCATGTGTACTTTTCTACTTTTATTTTTCTATTTTTATTTATTGATCACTCCTATTACTTTATTTTATGTGGATTCGTTCCCTGGACACACTTACTTTTACAACGTTGTGAATTTCCCATTGGGATTAATAAAGTATCTATCTATCTATCTATCTATCTATCTATCTATCTATCTATCTATCTATCTATCTATCTATCTATCTATCTATCTATCTATCTATCTATCTATCTATCTATCTATCTATCTATCTATCTATCTATCTATCTATCTATCTATCTATTCTAAAATTCTACACTTTTAACAACACGTGATTGTTAGATATTCTGATTGGCTGGCTGTCAATATGATGAATGAATTCACTGTCCGTTTTCCCAAACAATAAAACTTTTTTTGATGTTCTCTGAGGTATCGGCAGGTCTTCCTTTCCCAGGCTGTAAAGTAATTAGAAGTCCATCCTTTCTCAAGTTATAAAGTAATTGATAGCCTGAGCCACCAGCATGTCTTCCTTTCTTTGTGGGAAAAGCTGTTTTAAAAGTGAGGTATAACTGTGAAGAAGACATACTTTGATTTGTCCAGAATGTAGTTCATCTGTTGTCTTATCTTGAACAAAATATAATGGAAATATAAACCAAAATGTGTGGTTTTGTACCCCACAACAGGGCCATTCCAGTGGGGGGTGTTCATAATTTTCTTCCACACCTACCAGTCCTGTAGAGGTACAGAGGACACCATTGTCACTTTGCTTCAAGACTTGAAGGATATTTAGTTTCATTCAAGGCTTCTGGTTGTAGACTTCTTATCAGCTTTGAATTCCATCCAGCTGCACCTTCGTGCAGTGAGACTTATAAAAGATCTTAATTGGGACTTCAGTTTGGTAGGGTGGCTGATTGAAGGTAAATAGTTGCATATTGGACATGCTGTTCTCATCTACAGGGCCCTCAAATGCGTGTTTTTTAATCTCTTTTGTAAATTCTCTATACTAATGGTTGTCGCAGTACATTTGAAAATAAGAACATCTAACAATCTGCTGATGGCTCTGTGATTGTTAGCCTACTGAATGAAAATGAAGCCAGTCATGGTTCAGTGATAGATCATTTTCTTAACTGGTGTGGTGAGTCTTTTCTATAATTAAACATTACAAAAACTAAGGAACTAACAATCAATTTTAGAAGAAACACCCAGGCAATGGAGATTGTTGACAGTTACTAGTATCTGGAAACAATCATACATTTAAAACTGACTGCAAAAAGGGACAGTTGCACCTCTACTGTCTAAGGAAGATGTATGATTTTAGTGTGAATTCTACCATGATGTCACTCTTTTTAAAAGTCTTTTATTGAGTCTGTCATTACTAATATTCTGCTGTCCGGGTTTGAAAGTCTAAATGTCAAAAACAAAATCAGAATAAATCAAATTGTAAATCACAAACCTGTTTAATCTTCTTATATAATATGCTACCATGGCTGTCCAGGATTTTAAATCACCTGTAGCTCACAAACTGTTTGAACTATTGACCTGAAATTTGGCGCACACATACTACATGACCTCTACTGTCCACTTTTGGGGTGATGATTGACCTCCAAGGTTATGGCAGCGGCCAGCAGAGAGGCCATGCAGCACATGCATACAGGTGCCGTTCTCATTCCCTACCACCTTCACCGTCACTTCCCCTACCTCTTCATATCTTAAATCATTCTTGAGGCAGATTGAAGACTTAAGTGCCAGCTTAAGTGAAAAATAAAAGAAAACGTACTAAGTAATTCCAACACAAACACTGATGTAATCAGTTTTAACGCAAAAAGATGCTGACAAAATAAGAGAAGAAGCGGGCCGCTAGGGTGGAGAAAAGAAGAGCTGCTCAGGAAGCAGCAAGCACATCAACCTTTGAGCAAACGAATTCTAAACGTACAGAGAAAGAGTATGAAAACTATGAATGCTTAAGTCAAGTGTATTCACTGCACGTTATCGTGCAGTGCGCCATTGCTGGTAAGCACATCCATATTACTAACCGAGAATAAACCGGATATGGATGCAGGTACACGGCGATGGGACCATGAGACGTACTGCGCAGGCGCCTATAGCACGCGTCTCATAAACCGCAAGCAAAGTTTTATCCACCACGAACGAAGGAGTCACGGCCCAAAAACGAAAGAGCTCAACTAACGTGAATGAGAAATGAAGCAACAACGTGCCCATAGCTAATGACTAACGACACAGAGCCACACAAAAAAGAGGATTCTGCGCTGCACCCCAGAGTCAAACAGAAGAGGCTACGGAGGCCCCACAGGCCCACAAAGATAGTACGGAAAGCGCGGGAAAGTACGAAAGGCGCAGTCGCCTACAACGCGCTTCTGAATAGGACATGAAGCAACAACGCGCCCATAGCTCTGCACTGCACCCGAGTCACACGTAAGACACTACGGCGTCCGCAAAGGTCCACAACAATAGTATGGAAGGCTCGAGAAAGTACGAAAGGCCCAGGCGCCTACAACGCACTTCTGAACTAAACATCCACACTACACAGCATGGTCCGGGTAATGAGAATAAACGAACTCTCCGTATTAAACGTACGGCATCCTCACACGTCCAAACCATATAGCATATGTGAATCACATTACAGTGATGCATTATTAACGGTACAACCACAGAAAACGCTCCGTATTAACAGTAAGTGCAATTATCCATATTACTAACGGTAGACAACGGATAACTAATGGAGTCACGGTCACGGCTCCAAAACGATCCAGCTCAACTAACGGAGCTACAAAAGCGAGCCCGCATGGATAAAAACAATAGACGTGGGCGCCTACAACACGCATCTGAAACCGCGGAAGCAAAACTGTCTCGGCTCCAAAACCTAACAGCTCCGCATGACCAAATACAATGTACATAGACGCCTACAACGCGCGTCAGTAACTGCTGAAGCAAAGCAGGCACGGGTTCAAAACGAAAGACCACAACTGACGGAGATACACACACGAGCCCGCCTGGATATAATCAATGAACGCAGGCGCCTACAGCGCGAGTCTGAAATGCTGCAAGCAAAGCAGGCACATATCGCATACATTCATCAATGTATTTCAGGTTACCCAACACCCGGGGTAGGCGAGCAAAGCGAGCAGGGGGTGGAGCTCCCTTGTATTGCAGAGAGCAGGGGGAATTTTGTTGACAGGACTCAACCACTATATTCTCAATTCCAGTTCTTGCATTCAGGTCATAGGTTCAAGGGTCCAAGTATAAAAAGTCTACATTAATGCAAGCTGCAATAATTTGAGGTGTTCATTAAAGATGTAATAATTTCTTCATGAGGTAGAAATACATAATAAACAAGAATAGTTGCATTAAATATTTAAAAAACATTTTACTTATACAACACCTTTTCTATTCTCAAAGCACTTCTCAGATATTTAAAAGCAACAACAGGACATTTACAACATTTAAACAAATAATATCTGTATAAAACACTAAATAAAGATTAATACAGGAAAATAAAGCTTTTGATTAGAATAGGAGAAAATAAACCAGAATAAAACTACTACAAGAAAAACCTGAACAAATAAGATACTTTGTGACAAAAATGCAAATCATCCTAAGCACCTGCACAGAGAGGGTAATCTAAAAGAAGGGTCAGAATGTCAGGGTCAGTTAAATACCTTCCTGAACAAATGGTTTTTAGGTTGTTATTTTTTAAGGATGAATTGAGTCAGTTAGCTGAACTTATTATTTTAGGGAGCTTATTCCAATATCAGGGCATTATAGAGCCAAAGGCTCTGTCATCGATAGAGCACAGATTAGCTTGGGGCACACAAGATTGCCAGAATCAGTGGACCTTAGTGGGCAAAAAGCAGAATAGTGATAGGAGGTTACTGTTATAGTCCTGTGCTGGGCCATGTAATGCATTATAGGCTAGTAATAACAAGAGAAATTAGGACCCTAGACTTGTTATACTGTGGTGGGCTGGCACCCTGCCTGGAGTTTGTTTCCTGCCTTGCGCCCTGTGTTGGCTGGGATTGGTTCCAACAGACCCCCGTGACACTGCAGTTAGGATATAGCAGGATGGATGGATGGACTTGTTATATGCCAATTTTAAAGAGACGTATAACTCTGTTGCTTTGCCACCTTTGGGTCAATTGGACCATAATTTGGTACACTTCATACTCACATATAAATCCATTGTGCAAAGGTTGCCAGCCACCACCATGACCATGCAGTTATGGACAACGGAGGCTGAGGAGGTTCTGAAGGATGCTTTTGAGATCACTGACTGGGATATGCTTTGTGAGTCACATAGCCAGGACATTGAGGAGTTGAGCCATTGTATCACAGACTACATCAAGTTTTTTTTGGATAACACAGTCCATGGAAAGACAGTGTGCTGTTTTCCCAACAATAAAACATTGATTGTAAATGAGTTGAAAGTCCTAATGAATATGAAGAAGAGAGCCTTTGGGGTTGGAGATAAGGATGAAATCAAGTGGGTGCAGTCAGAACTAAAGAAGCATCTCTGTAAGGGGAAAGCCCATTACAGAGACAAACCTGAACACAAGGTACAACAAAACAATGTGAAGGAAGTATGGAATGGGATAAGGACTATCATTGGCTACAAGCAGGCAGTAGCACATGCAGTGGAAGGGAACAAGAACAGAGTGACCTAAGCCAGTTCTTCAACAGGTTTGACCAGTACAAGGACACTGCTAGCCTCTGTGTGCAAGACGAGGAGATTCTGGAATCCCAACTTTCATCTGCACCCTGCATGACCTATAATGATATCAAACCTGTGGTCACCAGCCCCCCTCTTCACTCCCTGGACTGTGTGTCTTTGTTCATCAAGTGAGAAGAGAGCTGGGGGATTTCTGCATACACAAGAATTCAGAGCCAGAAGGAATCAGTCTCAGGGTGCTGAAAATGTGTGCCACCCAACTCTATGGGGTCCTTCAGCACCTGTTCTCCATTTCCCTGAATTTGCAGAAGGTTCCCAGGCTGAGGAAAAACATCCTGTGCTGTCCCAATGCCAAAAACATGACATTCCAGTGAATCCCAAGGACTTCAGAGCAGTTGCACTTACATAATACATCATGAAGACCTTTGAGAGCACAGGCTGATACATACATTGCCGCACCTACCACATGACAAACCAACTCAGGATCTTAGATTAGGACCTGAGTGCAGGCATGCAACGGGTGACACCTCAGCACCACAGGAGAGGCTAGTTCTAAAATAGCTACAACATCGAGTTTCAGAAAATCTGGATCCTCTGCAGTTTGCCTGTCAGACACATCTAGGTGTGGAGGATGCTCTGATCTACGTGCTCCACAGTGCTAACTCCCACTTGGACAAAGCCCACACCACAGTCAGGATCATGTTCCTTTACTTTTCCAGTGCTTTTAACACCATTCTGGCTCATCAACTGAGGAGAAAGCTCAGTCTAAGTTTATTTTTATTGATTGATTGACTGACATCTGGCTTTATTGTTTGTTCTGTGAGTCTGTATCCATGTTTTTTTAGTTTATCTAATTTAATCTAATTCTATATTCAATTCTGTAAGGCAAAGGAACTCAGTGAAGGTGGAGCAAGATGGCTGTTATGTGCTCGCTGTTGCAGGTCTTTGTAAGGACTCTTGCAGTAAGTATTTTGAATCATCTGGAGCTGTGATTAAAGATTCCAAAGGGACATGGGATATATTATGAAGACAGAAGTAAGAAAGTTTCTTAATGTGATTTAAGCAGGTAGAAGTAAGAAAGTTTCCTAATGTGATTTATGCAGGTAGAATAAGAAAAGGAATAACCAAAAATTGAACTAAGCTTTCTAGCAGAAGAAGAGGGTCTGATGACATCCACTCCGTGTAAACGTTTTGCTATGGGTTTATCCACTGACACCCTCTTGTTGCTTCTGCTCCTTAAATGTCCCCGGAATGTTACTCCACAAGTTTTGGGTCTGCCCCACTGTTATATGTTGTTGGCTGGCTATTTCAGATTCCCTCTCTTTAATCCTCTCTATCCAGATTCCTTTCTCACCATATTTTTTCCTTCTCCTGGACTTTTCCACTCCCATCTCGGCCCAATCCAGCAGTGGTTGTCATCTCTGGATACCATTGCTGCCAAACTTGCTCTGGCCTGTAGATGGAATCCCCTTGTTCTGTCTCTGTTGATTCATGGAAGTCTTGTTTCTATAACCTAAGTCTATTTGAACTCTCGAAGTTGAGGTTTAACGGATCAACTCTGATTTCAACATCAATCATCAAGACACCAAGTTTGGGTGAATGGCTATCTGGTGGCCACTTTATCCTCTTCCCTGCTTTTCCTTTTCAGTCTGGCTGTGGACCGCTGTCCTCACTGATTAGTCATGGAGACACCACTTCTGTCCCTTTCTCTATTTTTTGTTTATTTTGTTCCTCACAGGGTTGTGGCGAATCGCCTTAACATTTGAGTCAAAATACTGAGCGGTACACATTGTCTTTATTAGAATGGTTAGTGAGCTAAAATCATATCTGTGGTATTTTTAATATTCGGTAAATATTATTCGTGAAGTATGCTGTGCTTGATTAATAGGCTGTTTCTTTTCTATAAAATTCCGTTAGTTAACAGCATCACATCTTTCTTAATTCTAATCAATTCTGCTCAATTCTTTTTCTTTTCGAGTGTGCAAAGCCGTGACGTCACGAGAATTGGACCAATAGAAAGTTACATTGTGAGCGGGCGGAGTTGTCCACGTCATCGGCAGTTGCGGCGTTGTGCTGTAGCGCAGCTCCGGATAGGGGCAAGCAGTAAGAAACCTAGTACATCATTTTCAAGCAAGAGAAACAGAGGTAAACAAGGGGAAAAATATGGATGAAGACGTCCTGACTACTTTGAAAATTTTAATAATTGGAGAGAGCGGTGTGGGAAAGTCCAGGTAGGAGTGTAATTTGTCCCCTTACACGTATTTGATAGTTGACAGTACAAAGGACGAGGCCTTGTTTGGGTGTCTCGAGGCCTTTGAGTAAGCAAACACCTTCCGGGAAAGGCTTGGCTTTGGATAAAACTTGTCCAGTTTTTATCTTTGGATAAGCCATTCCAAAGAAGTGACGGTGCTTTCTTTGTTACCTGTGACCCGATGCGAATTACCTGCAAAATCAGACAGCGCATTCTTATTTTTAATGGAAATTATTATTACAGTAATTATACACGTTTGTTATAACTGACATGTGTTATGGATGAACAATTTACCATCTGCGGAAATAACTTTTGTGTTGAACAAAATTTTAAATACCTGTAATTGTGTAAAAAGTAGATATAAGTATAACGAAATCACCTGAACCTTTCACTGCAGGTAGCAGTCATGTCGCAAATTTTCCTTTGTTTTAGTAACACAGGATAGCGAATTGTAGTTTAACTCATACGTGTTGAGTTAAAGTACCCTATATGTAATTTGTCCACGATCCATAATAATAGTGTCGAAAAACGGATGAATTGATGGAATTTTGCTTATCTTAGAATATTACCAACTCTTGACTGAAAATATGGGGTACTGGGATTCACCCTGTCGCTGGTAAAGTGTTAAGGTTAAAAGAGACCCTCACTGACAACATATAGTCGTAGTGCTTCAGTTTTCTTGACCTGTCTTGAAAATCAAACATAACTATTTTTCAATAACAAGTGCACAATAATACATAATTCTGAGTCGCTCCCATATGTAGAGTATAAAATTGTTTACATATGGAAAGCTAAACCATCACTGAAAAGAGTTTAACTAATAGTAATATGGTTCTAATCATATAGTTTTTAATAATGTTACAGTAAACATGTTAGTTTAATAATCGGTTAATACAAATTTTAAGAAACACATATTTCCTTGAGCACAGGCAAGGTGCTATAAAAATAAAAAGTATTTGTATTTATTAATAAGACATTAATACTACCAAAGAGCCTCTTTGTCCAGTCACTATTCAGGGAGTGAATGTACAAACTGTGTACTGCTACAAGTGCTTGAGGGTCCATATCAATGACAGGCTTGACTGGTCTTGTAACTATACAAGAAAGGGCAGAGCAGGGTCTTTTTTTCTTAGGAGACTGTGTTCCTTCAATGTGGTTGTGACATCCTGCACATCTTCTACAGCTCCTTGATGGCCAGTGCAATTTTCTGCTCTGTGGTGTGCTGGGCTGGTAACATTTTTTTCAAGAGAGACCCACCAAATCAACAACCTAATTAAAAGGGCAGGCTTAGTTATGGGACACACACGACCCTCTGGAGGTAGTAGAGATGGCCAGAATTAAAACAGATCCAAGTGCTGTTATGAACAATGCTGCACATCCTCTCCCTGACACACCAACAATGAGGACTTTAAGCTGGCAAATTATTCAGAAGAAGTCTCTCAATAAACCTGTATAATGCCTCACTATGACTGCAGAGTCAAAGGTTTTCTTTGTTTTTAGTCCCCCTGGTGTGTCTTCATACCATAGTGTGGATATACATATATTTTTCTATTTGGTTATTTGAATAGCTTCTGTAAAAAGCCATTTTTTTCACTGGGAATAAAGAAAAAGCAATCTATCCAGTCTAATCTGTCATACAATTAAAACTAAATAATGACTGAGAGCCCTTTTCTAACAGCAATTTTCACCAAACAAAAATCGTGCCTTTGATGATATTTAATTGCAGATAACGTAGCCACATGCCCTCACACTTGGTCAGTTTACAATCTTCATTTACACTGAAAATGGAAACTATGCAGAACCAAAGAACTGGTAATTAACTTCTGCTATACCACAGAGCCTCTGTGTTCAGTCACCATTCAGGGAGTGGAGGTGGTGCACTGTAACAAATACTTGGGGGTCCACATTAATAACAAGCTAGAGTGGTCTCATAACACAGAATAACTATGTAAGAAAGGGCACAGCAGACTCTTTTTTTCCTTAACTGTGTTCCTTTAATGTAGGTAGTAACATCCGTGAAACTGCTTGGTGGCCAGTGCAGTTTTCTGTGCTGTTGTGTGCTGGGCAGGTAGCATCACTATAAAGAGAAGTTCACCTAATCAGTAAGCTAATTAAAAGGGCGGGCTCATTTATTGGATGCATTATGGACCCCCTGGAGGTTTTAGTAAAAGAGTGAATGGAAACCAAACTAAGTGCCATTATGAACAAATTTCTGCACATCCCCTCTCTGATACACTTACACTTAGGACTTTCACCCAACAAATTATTCAGCAGAAGTGTTTCAAGAAACAATATGGGCTTCTGTATAGCAATGGTAATACGCCTGCATGGTGCCTCACTGGGACTGCCAAGTCTGAAGGTTTTTTTTCTTTTTCGTCATTCTGTTGCGTCTGTCTCTAGATATCTAGCTTCTATAAAAAGCCAAATACACACCGCAATAGATAGAACTGTACTTGTGAGAGGGATGTTCTTTATCTTGATATAATAATATTGCTTATTTTTTGAAAAAGTCACTGGAGACAATAGTGCTGTCTAAAACTCCAGGATGACATGTAAATATCATTAAGGGGGCACCCTGACTGTGAACTGAACAACAGCACATTTACTGAGAAGCACTAATACTACTTGTTGTACCACTTTGCTGATATATATTTTATATATGAACTTCAAATTTTATTTTGATTTGTCTGTTTTGTGGATGTAAATGCTGTGCTTCAGTAGAGCAAAGTTTTTTTTTTTTTTTTTCCAGTCAGGATGATTTTTGAGCAAATGTTTCAAAAGTATGTAATACATTTATTATAACTCAGTCATCTGTTGTGAAGATTACAACATTGTAGTCTCATTTATCAAGAGATTTTGCAAGCCGTGATGTTCACAGTGCCCTTTGGCTGAAGTCTTGCTTGTGACAGAGCAGTTGAGCCTGATCATCAGGTGAAAGGTTACTACAGTCCAAGTTTTTGCTTTCGTATGTTTATGCCAACTCATAGTAGAATTATGCAGGCTAATAGTGGTATGCATCTGTTATAAACCATCTGTTGCTTTATCATGTTAATAAAGAATCATGGAAAACCTGTAATTGCACTATAATATATATATATATATATAATTTTTTTTCTGTAATAACATTCATAAGTATTAGTCAATGTAATTTTCTGACAGTGTTGCCCTGATGCTTTTTTGCATATGCTGAATGTACTGTTTAGCCAAGCACAGCATACCAGGCCTCGTTGTATATGAAGTTTACATGCATTTTAACAATTTAAAAATTTGGATCTGTAGGATCCAACAATACGTTTTTGTTAAAAAAATGTTAAAAAAAAAAAAAAAAAGGTACCTCAATGCAGTAGGCCAGGGGTCGCCAACTCCGGTCCTGGAGGACCACTGTGGCTACAGGTTTTAATTCTTACCCTTAATTAATGACCTGATTTTGCTGCTACTTAATTTCTTTTGAATTAATTTTAGTTGCCTTGTTTAGAGATTTGTTCCCCTGAATTTCTTCATTGTTCCTCTGAATTACTTAATTTATTTCTTTAAATGGCACCCAAACAAAAATGAAACGTGAAGTGAGTGAGCCAACAGAAGACCGACCAAGTCAGGGCCTCAAACTCCAACCAATTTCATACCAACCAGTTGCTTAATTAGGCGCAGATTCTCATTAATTAATTAATTCCATGGCTTGTTGCTGCTCTCATGGTGTAACAGCAGACATTTCTGAAATTTTTCTTTTTTCTAAGAGCTCTGCTCAAATGTTTTGTGGACCTGAGCAGATCAGCATTCCTGAGACCTTCATCTTTCCTTATTCTTAGATATTGTATGATGGACAGAGATTGCTGGTCATGTTGTGGTTCATTTTGTATCTCATTGTTTGCTGGCCATTTAAGGAAAAAGAAACCATTAAAGGGGTCTAAGTCTTCAAGAGCAAGTCAATTAAAATAACGTCAAAGCAATTTAATTGGGTCACTAATTAAGAAAAGGGTTAGAATGAAAAATTGCAGTCACGGTGGTCCTCACCGTGACTCACCGAGTTGGCAACCCCTGCACTAGGCTATTCAGTTAATTTCTTAAATTCAATTATTTAAACATCTTATTTTGTGCAAGAAAAACACATAAACCAGTTCTTCTAAAAAGAAAAACGTTCAAGATGTAAAATAAAACATCAAAAAGCTTGCTTCATGACATTGTCACTCGTCGGGCTTGATGTTTAATGTAGAGACAGTGTCACATATGGGGTATAACAGAATTGCCAACCGCAGTTGCGGCTTTTGTCACTGGACCAACCTTCCAGTGCAGTCAATACTCGCACCTTTTTGTGACAGCCAATAACTTGTTAATCCTTCGTGTAGCACCGACTCCATCTGGCAACATGTATAGTGAGATATTAGAGAGATGAGATCCTCTTTTGTTTGTGAGGTCCAAAACACCCGCATTCCTTATTCCTCATTGCTACAGTATATGAATTGTACTTTTGGATGACCATTCATTGTTTGCCAGCTGTCATGCACATAGACCCAATCCCTACGACTAAAGATAAAATCAAACGTCCTTGCATTTTATCGGAGTGAGTCACAGACTGGTTGGAGTGAGTCACTTGGTACGTCACATTACGCAGCTGATTTGATGGGACCATTCTGTCGAGTGTCTCTTACTCATTAGGATTATGTAAATGAAGGCTATAACTGGAAAAGTCACATAAATGGTCTTAAATTATAAAGTGCAGTAAATGTTTCGGCCCTGTACCAGTACTGGACAAAAACTAACATAAGACTATGCTATGACTATACTGTCTTTTGATAAGATAGTAAGTCAAAAAGAAAACACTTATGGTGGGAGTCAGAACCTTTCTCAACAGCAGCATAAGTTGTGTGTTCAGGGACTTTTTGGGTAATGTGGCAAAGTTCTGACTAGCTTTTAGTGCTATAGTCATCCACCTTCCATCTAAATTCTCCAGTGCAACTAATATCAGAAAATGCTGGCTTACAGTTTTTGCTAAGATTCTCCTTCAGCAGTGAAGTCTTGGGTGACCTTCTGAAATGTGTCCTATTGAGTCTCATTTTTCATTTTTGATAATCTTATACAAAGAGAGTGCAGCAAATGTGATATCTGAATCACCACAAGGATGTTGTCACAGGTTGACCTTTCGTTTGTAATGATTGTTTCTCCTAAAATTGCAAATTGATTTGTCTGTTTTCTGCGTAACATTAATACTTAATCCTGCACCATTATAATTCAGCTTCTTCTGCTTGTCATGTAATATAATAATAGCTCACTGTTCAGAATGTTGCTAAATTTTGGAGTGTGATCTATAAAAACTTCCAGATAATACTCAGTCAGGTTTAAGCTTCTGTACTAATCTTCTGTATTTCCTTAGTAAGTGACAGCCGGCAGCCCAACCCAGCTAGGACGCCCAGGATATGGAAGGAGGTGGGAAGGCAGCTTCTTTAAGGCACTGCCTCCCTCGAGATGCTAGATGGTAGCTCCCCGAGATTGCAGCGGTTCCTCAGATTCCCGCAGGGTAATATGGGACTTTGAGTTCTTTATCTCAGCCCTGTTGGGTGCCACCAGGGGGTGCTGAGGAGGACTTATGCGAGTCAAGGTTTTCGCCTAATCCGGAAGTGCTGACAGGCCACGTCAGTGGAAGGGAGAAGTACTTCTGGGTTGGCCTATATAAAAATGACTGCCTTAAACCCAGTCGGTGAGCCAGAGTCTGGTGGATGGTGGACAAAGCTTGCTGGGAGTAGCGGAGGAGGAAGAAAGAGGGAGAAACAGAATTACAGTGTGCTATATTTACGTGTGGCAGTGGTGATGGAAAGGCTTGGAAAGAGTTTGAGAACATTAAAGGAGCTGTTGGTGCTTTTAACTTGTGTCCTCAGTGTCTGTGTTTTGGCTTTGAGGAGTGACAGTGCCCTCTAGTGTCCACACCTTATATTACTATTTTGTGGGGTTTTGCTGCTTTTTCTTTCACCTAGTAGTTAAAAAGTGGTTGAAATGACAGGTAATCAATTTAATGAGGTCAGTATTACAGTCCAAATGTAGAATTGAAAAATTGTCAGCATTTATTTAAAAATTTTCTTTGCTCTTACCAGTTGGCAGTTAGATTCTTTTTGAAGGCCTTGACTAAGGAGTGTTTGAACCATTAGGCAGTGAGTGGAAAGACCATGCAATGTGCAGGTTCTGTCTTAGTAAGCTTAGATTAATCTTTTATCTCATTTTTTTGCAGAAAGGTGTTGGTGGGGGAGAAATACCTTCCGCACATTACGACTGTTAGGATTTGGAAATGCAACGCATTTTAAAAGTTGCATTATGCAGCCATTTTTTGTAATAATAACAATAGTTCAGAGGAGACACCATTAATTGAATATTAATTTGTCATTTTTACATTGCGTTCCTAATTTTTTGTGTAAGAAAAAAGATAATTGGCACTGTGTTTAAAAAGGGTGTAATTATTACTAGGTAAGAGTAATGTTAAGAATTTTATAGCTTGGGGATAGATGCCTTTAGAATAGACACTGCTGTTTCATTGTCTTCAAGCGTCCCAGCCCATGTCCCATTACAAAGTAAAGACATTTACAAGGCCGCCTTTCATGTACACTGGTGCATGCTGGCTTTCTTTTTAAATAACATCTTAAATCAGAAGCACATTGCTGCCTTTAATTGCCCTTCTCATTAATTCTTAACTCTCAAGTATCCCATTCCAATTTTTGTTTTTCCTTCCAAATTATTTTTAAGTTTATTGACAGTTTTGTACAGGTAAATTAATTTTTTACTTTTTTGAGATTTTTTTTTTTTGGGAAGTTGCATGTTATGTCATCCTTCAACTCTTGGATTCCCTTTATTTTTTTGCAGGATGAAAAAAATGTGTGGACAATTTGTGTGTTCACCCCATATCAATGTATGGTACCTCTGCTAAAACAATATATTTTTTTTCTACAGTCTAAAAAATATAGCATTTGGTGCATTTTATTTTAGTGTGTATTTTATAAACAGGCCCAATTTAAAGAAATATGAGAATGTGTTCGAGTGTGAATGGCATTCTGTCCTAGGTGTATTTCTTGTACAGACTTTTTATAGACTTGGGCAGATTTTCCTTGAGATTGCTTTCTGTTACATTATATTTAAAATGCTGTATGTGCCAGTGTGACTTAAGACTAGGAATATTAATGATTAACTTGCTTGAAGAGCTTAACTCTTTCGGGGCGGATGTCGACTTTTGTCAACAGGATTGGCTGAGGGTGGTAATCAACTGTAAACGGTGACAAAACTCGCCATTACATTTTAGCTCAACTCTGTTTTTTAAAAGGAAAGTTACCTTTGTTGGTTTGACCAAGATTCCCTGCATGAGTAGTGAAGAGCAAACAACGGTAAAAATAGCATCGACATCTGGCGAGAGATCGAAGTGAACGCCCCATGGATGACATTTTGCATATTATCGCTGACTTGTGGGACTCTGTTTTTGATGCAAGGGATCTGAAGATCAAGATTGAAAATGAAAGTGAGATACCGATGGCCGCTGATTGTGGCACTGAGCACTTTTGGGTAGCTGATGCGCCTGTGACAATGTTCACCTTGGAGAATTGCCACCTACAATGACAAAAGGTACAAACCAGATTGTGTTGCACTGCGACCACGACCTCTCATACCGCCCCCCCCCCCCAACCACACAAAGATATCCTGACAGTCTGCTGCTGCTGTGTATTCCTGACAGCTGTCGTGCCACCCAGGATCAGTTTGAGCCACAAGAGATGGCAAACTGGCAGCCACAGAACACAGCAAAAGATTGATTTATGTGTGAAGCTATTGATCTTTGTGTGCTTTTCAGTAAAACTGTTTTTTGGAAAACATATTTAACCCTCAAAGAGTTAAACTGACTAATCACATCAATTATATGATTAATTTAAAATTGCTTCAGGAAATTCAGTTGCTTTGCTGTGCTGGCTTCAATACCTGAGAAAAGTGCTAAATGTAGTCTGGTTTTGGAGCATATTAAGCAAAACAGTGACAGAAAGCTGTGCAAAACCTTGCTGAAATCAAGTACGTGTATAATGTATTACCATATATAAAAACGAGCATGTGAACAGTGAAGGTAGACTTGTAACATGTGAAATAGGCCATGTTAGCATAGAAAAATGAATGGCTCACTTCTAGCGCAAGTTACACAAAATACACATACAATTATAGGAGAGGACGTTATGATTATCATGAGTTTGACTACTACATTCCATCTAGAGGCACTTTCACCAGCAGTTTTAAAAAAAAGAAAAATATGTATTTCAGTCTTAGGGTGCAAAGATCTGAAAAATGTAATCGTGCATTCAGAACTGATTTTTTGATTATTTTTTTTTTTGCTTGCAATTGAAAATTATGTTGCAATAACATAAACCTACATAAATGAAGACTGATAGAAGAAGTTAATTAGACTGACATGGACAGTTAATGGGCCTATAGACACACAGTGTTTGAGCCAAATGTGTGATAATACCCTTTCTGAGATGCTGGGTGCCCCTGTGCAGAGATGGGGACTTGAATACAAAGAGGTTGCGTGTGCTCATCAAACAAACATGAAGCACTGCGTTCTTTAAATCACCCTCCATTATGAACTGGGCTTCAGTAGTGTGTTTCACTGATGCACTGCATCTCTCAATTAATGACCAATGTAACATTCATATTAAATCATACAGAGGGGCTACCTGAGCACACCTAAAACATGGTGGGGGGGGGGTGGGGGTGTGTCATGAACTATGAGAGTGGCTGTTCTTGGCTTCTGGCATCATAGTTATCAGCTTGTGCACATCTCTGACTTCCAAATGCGTGATTACGTTCCAATTTCAAACAAAAAATACGCACAAGATGCGTTTCCATAATATAAAGTACTCTTTGTGACACATTTTCACAAAAACTATTTGAAAACTATTTCTTTTACACATAATGCACATCAAACCTTTTCTGTGAAATTTATCCTTGAACTACTTCCTGTACTATTATGGAATTGGGTCCCTTTTTAAGGATTAACAGCTAAACTAAAAATTTTAACCCTTTTAGCCCTAACATTCTATTACTAGTACATATATATGCAGCCATTTTTGTAAAGCGCAGGTACGTTTGCAGCTGTTTGAACTGAGCATGCTGTTATTAGCGCATACAGTCCGCGAAACACGGAAATGAAAGTGGATGCTTCTGGACTGTGTGCACCACATAGTAAGTAGCTCCACTTTCAATTTTATTTCCTCAAGGAGAGTTAAGTATTTGGTAGCTATTGTATAATAATAGTGATATATTTTTTTTTTTTCAATTTTGAGCTTCCTAGACACCCCAAATATAGAATATCTCGCGAAATAATTTTTCCCATAATAACAGAAAATCCAGAGCCGAAAAGGTTTAACATCAAGACGAAAACGAGTATATTATTTCTGATGAATAGCCTTGCAGTAAGAATTACATCAGTGCTATTTAACTGTTTCTCTGCAGTTCACAAATCTATGAATGACAATTGTTAACTCTCTTTCCCAATACATTATACCACCATTTATTAACTATTTAAAAAGTCTTGTTGAAAATGTAATACTACTAAAATACTAGTATGTAATACTACTAAAAGTTTGTTGAAAATGTAACACTACCCTAATACAGAGGATTCAAAGTTTTAAGTCTACATTTGACTAGTAATACTTACTGGTAAGTTGTGATTATAAATTGACCTGGTTTAGATTCAGGGTCACTGTCCCACTCAGCATGACACCAAAGCAACCCTTAAATGTATAATCGGAGTGAAAATGAGGTTGACATAGGGGTTAATGATATTGGCAAAAGATATATCCTGATATTTTCTTGGGACTTTGATGATAACAATAATCAAGTGATATTTTCCATCATTTAAAAACGTGTTTGCAAAATTTGTATTGATCTAGTTTGGTCTTGATAATAGGATATTAATTGTAGCTTACTAATGAGATTAATGGAAACAACAGTTAAGGAAAATGGGTCTTATTTATTTACTTAAAACTGAAGTAAAATAACACAAAAACATTAAAATCACCAGTCAAAGTATTACTGAGGTCAGACAGTTCAAGTGTGAGTAAACCATTTCAATGTGGCCCACAGGGTTTACACAAAAAATTCACTCTAAGACCAACAAAACTGTTATAATGAGAGCATTTTAAACACACTTACCCTTAATGTAATCAAGATATGAATCCAAAGGGAATAAAAAAAACTAATTGTAATTGAAATACAGGGCATGAGCATTAGTCTGGATTAATATAAACTGCTCTGCTGAAAGGTGAATTGTGCAGCATACAAGCAAGAACAAAAATCTAACATACTGTGCTATGGTGATCTGTCAAATACTGCACAGTATTTAGTCTCCTATTGCACAAAGATACAAAAAACCCAAACCTTCAATATTTTTAAACAAATTACTTACTTGAAGTTCTGCCCAATATTGCACAAAGATATCTCTCTATAATAAAAAAAATTTTGCGACGAGATGAGACTTTTTTCCTGTGAGGAGACATGATCTTTTGAAGAGAGACAGAGAGACACTTTCACTTCCTGCGAGACGGTCAAATCACGTCATACTTACAACCTTTGGAAGCAAGTCCTGTGATACACTTTCAGAGTAGGTTAGAGATAATGGAAGTAGGAAAATTCGAACATCTCAAAAAAGTGAGAGTAAAGATCGCATTAGCGCAAACAAATGGAAAATATTACTCAGTGAAATAACGGAACAGCGGAAAGAGATCGAATAGTGTTTGAGGATGTCTGGGGAAAATAGAGACAAGGCAGCGAGACAAAAGGACAGCTGCTGTACAGACTTTTAAATGTTCGAAGCACCAAACGTAATGTAGATCACGCGGCACGGCAACAGCAGCAATTCAGCAGCTGATCGAGCAAAGAGGAGGTATACAAAACAACTGTTATTTGTTTCCCAATGTATCACCGTCTTAAGAGGGGTTTCAGAGGAGCGACTGCGTGGCATTGGGGTGTATTCAGCCCCCCTCTTCACAATGGCGCGTAATGCTGACGGGGGGGAAAGGGGATTGCGAGTGAAGCGAGCAGAGGACAAAACCCCCTAGTCAGAAAAAAGTAAAACAATTGTAAAATGCTATTGAAGAAACTTGTATGACAGGAACACCAGTCTGTCCATAGCATCAGGCCTCAGAGCCGCACAGTTATCTGTTACAACATTTCCTCTGTTGCTGAAAGCCCCCTCAGAAGGGCTGCTTGAGGCGGGGATGTGCAGATACTTTTTTGCAAGTTTCCCCAATTTGGGGAAATGTACTTCTTGTGTTATCCACCACTCAGGTGGGTTTACATCACAGTTCACCTCCAGTATCATCAAGTAGCTTTGATTTCTTTTTATATGGCAGTGTGCAGAGACTCTTCTTCTCTGAATTCCTGTTTTTTTTTTTTTTTTAGCTGTTAAAATGACTTTTTTTCTTTTTTGCTCCATCCCTTGGTCACCACCTGCTGCAGCTTCTGCGGCCATAGCGGTGGGATGGAGTGGAGTGAGGAGGCGGGAATCTTTAAATTTCACTTTGCAGATGGTGAAACAAGTTGGTTGTCAAGCTGTCTTTAACAGCAAACGATTTCCAATATAGTTTGCAGATTACCGTCTTTTGAGCAACATCAATCTTTTCCAAGCCAGAGCACCTCCAGGCTAAGGACGATCAATGTCATACAATTAAATCTAATGATGTTTATTGCGGGGCTGTTAATCCCCGGCACTGTTTGCTTACTCAGCTACACTAGCTTCACTTGTGGTGCGCTGTCCGTGCACACACACACACAGCAGTCTGTCCTGTTAGGTTACATTAGACAGTGAATGTGTGGACTTTCAGGGCGTGTTTTTGATTGTTTTTTTGCAAAGTGAGTAATATGCTTGATAATTTCAGCAGTTAAGGTATTATCATAGACATTACATATTGCACACTCCTGGTTGTCTGCATTAGGGATATCAGATTGAACGCTGCTATTCAAATACAATTCAGATTTTTTTAAAAACAGTCTCGAAGCTACAAGCTGGTATTTGATTGTAACAGAACTGTTGTTTTACTCACATGAATTTTGGCATTGAGTTACTCCAGACAAGTTGTATAAAGCTGCAGTATTTTATAGGTCTGGTTTTGCTCTTCCACGATCAGCCTTTTGATAATTTTGAATGGTTAGCTTGTTATCTTCATTAGTAAAACTTGCAGCCAGACCCCTTCACAATGTAGATTTGTGTTTTTTTTCCTCTATTCCAATACTCTGTTAAAGAGCTTTATTAGTATCATCCAACACGTTGTGTCCCACAAAAAGTCTGTCTTTAATGACTGCTGTTTTATACATGATGCCTGAAACAAAGAGGTGTATTTAATAATACTCAGAGCACCTTTATTAAACCATTGCTGCGTGCCCATAGTAATCAGGTTCTGCAGATTCTGTCTTCATGCTGAGATGATCCTGCAAGTCACACAAGGGCTGCTTTTCCGTGAGAGTCCACAGGTGCTGACTGTTTTTTATTCTGAGTGTTACAATACAAAACCCTGCTGCTGCCCGTTGGAGCCTGTAAATGCCAAAAGTGACTCTGCTCTGTTGGGCCCTTGAGCAAGGCCCTTAACCTGTAATTGCTCCGTCCTGGGTAGGACGTTAATCTGCATCCAGCCCTGCATGTAGGCCCTCAAACCTGCAGGGAAAAACTTGGAGGTTGGTGGCAGAATTGGCACTCCAGCCACCATAAAAAAACGTCACACTGTTCCACTCCATCTGAACTAGTGTGGTGCTGAGGTGTCACCCATCGCATGGCTGCACTCAGGTCCTAATTTGGGATCCTGTGTTGGTTTGTCATGTGGTGGGGTGCGGCAATGTGCTGTATCCGCGCCTGCTCCTAACCCCTCCTCCTCTCCTCTGTCTTTGACCTGCCTGACTCTTGCCTGCTCTTTTACTTTGCTTGTTATTTATAACCCTGTAGTGGTCTTACTAAACTGACCTGTATTCAGATCCTTGTCAGGAGAGCGAGCCTTCCTAGCTGTCATAAAATATAGCTGTTTTCCTCTAGGGAGTGCTAGCTCCCTGGTTGGAATAAGTTATTTTGCAATTGTGGCGTTTTAAGTACCCAAAACTATATAGCTATAATATTAAAAGGCGATATCCCTCCCATAATGATACAGCGGTAAGAAGTCACATAAGAGAAAATAATTTAGCTTTCTTTAATGACGATTTACGCGGCATTATAGACGGGAAGCCATAGCAAGACATTACCAAGGTGGGATCTCGATGTTTACAGTCTGACATTTTTGACACTGCGCTGGAAGGGTCTTCAGGACTAGATGACGATATCTCTCATCCGTCCGTCGGCTTCGAGGTGTTTGGCTGCTGTCCAAGTCTTTTATACTGTTTTTTCCACGTGCAGGCCCCCATGTAGGCAAATAGTCCAATTCCAAACAAGGAAAGAAGATCTTATGCTGACTCTTAACAGATGAAAAATAGTATACATCTTTCTTCAGGTTGACTGCACGTTCCCCCAGCCATCTTTGTCTATCTTGTCCTATGCTTGGCCTAGCAATTCTGAATGCTGAGCTCCTTTGTACTAAATCTGGCTCAGTTGTGCATGTAAAAAGAAAAGAAAAAACAGATTTAAAATGTCTGCACAGACCACAGTGACATTAAACTTATTATTCTGATTTCAATAACCTAAATAATTATGTGCCACACACACTGGCACCACACTTTGCTACATTGTTATTAATATTTGTATATATTTTTTTCTTCTCGTTGTGGTGCTTCTGCAATGCATGAAACTTTTTAGACCGTGTTGCTGCATGCATCGTGTTTGTAGCATTCAGCTAATGTCCCTTGCTACAAACCTGTTGTGACATTTCTTGCTGCAGGGCAGGAGTGAAGCCCTGGAGAAAGCACTTTTTGTGAGGGTGTAGGACAAATGAGTGACTGGGGTGAGAGAGAATGCTTTCCTGCCCAGCAGGCTAAGTTTTAGCATTAGACTAAAAGCAAGATGGTGGTGTTGATGCTTCCCTTTTGTTAGGGTGCAGCTGATCAGGATTTTGATGTTTGTTATATTTAAATAACAGATACCGGAATACTACTGGGATTTTTTTTTTGCTGTTAATATATGTTCTTGCAGGTTCTTCTATTACCACTGTAATAATTAAAAAAAACAAACAAAGCACATGCAGATGTACTGTATATGTAACACCCAGAAGCGTTAACCTAAGTTTGACTATATTTGCATATTTACTTATTTTTAATTTGAATATTTTTACATTGTTTTTTGATTTAGTTGACAGCCCTAGTTGTTAGTGAAACATAATAGAAAAACCTGAACCATGCAATATGTAGTTAGTTTTGTATATGTGGTCATCTCAGGGAACTGAACTGAGCAAGTAAAGTGAACATTACTAAGTTTATTCTCATGAAAGTTTAATGTTTGAACATTGTCACTAAAGATACAATTACTTCATGGAAGTAGCATCTGCAATGTACATCAGGGGTTCTTATTGATGATAGGAATAATTTATTGTGTGTTGCAATCATATTTAAGAAAAACCTACCATTTTACTTAACCATCAGTTTAATAGCTTTTAGCAAATTTCCTTCTTGATCATTTAAAAACATTTTTTTTTGTTTTGTTCTTAATGGTATTGTAGTTGAACTTCTTTCCCTCTAAATCAAATGCATGCAGTTTTTTTTGTTCTTGGAATCATATGAACTGTATACTGAAGTTGGGTTTTGTAGTCCATTGGAATTTTTTTTTCAATTTACTTTGGCAGTAATACTGTATTTACATAGAAGGTTTAAAGCCAAAATCCTGTGTTTATATAAGCATATCTTTATATCTTTAGACTCTCACCTGATAGTTTTGTGTTGCTTTTTACAATAGACATGTCTGTGCACTGCAATATATATTTACATTGAGCTTTAGAGTTTTAACTACTGTGAGTTTCAAACACACACCATTGTGGGAATGATTACTTCCCTGTTTACTTCCAATTATGTTTTTTTCAGCAAGTAGCTGTTAATATTTTTCAGAAAATGCACAGATTTTACATGCTTTGACTGTACAGATTGATATCGGACATATGGATTATGCAACACGAGTTTGGTGATAGTTTTTTTTTTTTTTTTTTTCTTTCTTTCTTCAATGGACATTTTTCACTTCAGTTGGCACTGTATAGCATTGGTCACCTGTTGACCTTGTTAAGTTTGAATAGTCAATATTTAACTTTCACTATGAAAACCTGAGATGAAGTTTTTCTTGGCTTTTATTACTCACATGGGATAAGTATCAGTTAGAAAAGTATATGCTTTTTGGGTGGAGTATTCCTTTATGAATCTCTGTATATAAATGGCAAGTGAACTGCTTGAAGATCATAAGTGATTACAGTTAATTAGGTGTTAAGAAATAACACACTAGGTAGTGGTAAAACAGTACACTGCCAGCTTTTTTGTGGCACTGAAAGTGTTTGGATATGGATACATTTCTTTTAGTTGTCTGCTGTATAAGTACTTAAAGCCTTTTAATTATTGTATTATTTATTCACCAGTAACAGCGGACTGCACGATAATGTGCAGTGAATACACTTGACTTGAACATTCCTAGTTTTCATCCTCTTTCTCTGTACATTTATCATTCGTTTGCTCAGAGGTTGATGCACTTGCAGCTTCCTGAGCAGCTCTTCTTTTCTCCACCCTAGCGGTCCGCTTCTTCTCATCTTCCGTCGGCATCTTTTCTCATTAAATCTGATTTAAGTCAGTGTTTGTGTTGCAATTACTTAGTACGTTTTCTTTCATTTTTCACTTAAGCTGTCACTCAAGTCTTCAATCTGCCTCAAGAATGATTTAAGATATGAAGAGGTTGGGGAAGTGACGGCGTAGGTGGTAGGGATGAGAACGGCGCCCGTATGCATGCGCCGCACAGTCGCCCTGCTGGCTGCCGATGAGAGTTGATTCTACAATAAAATAAAAAAAAAAAAAAAAGAGGAATAACCTTGGAGGTCAATCATTACCTCGAAAGTGGATAGTAGAGGTCACGTAGTATTTGTGTACCAAATTTCAGGTCAGTAGGTCAAACAGTTTGCGAGCTACAGGTGATTTAAAATTCTGGATAGACAAATGGACAGCCACGGTAGCGTATTATATATAAAGATTGTAACATTTCACAATGCATTTACTTACTTGCATATGTAATTTTGTCCCAAAGTATCCCCCCTGTCCCCCCACTAAATTACTTTACAGAATGTATAGCATAATATATTCCATCTTGCACCCTTAGATCCTCAGGTGCTGGAGTATTAAAATTTGTAAGGATTAAGCACAAGGTAACTGTAGAGGCAGCTACTGTGAAACAGTATTGTTAAAAATGTTTGTGACACTGGCTCTCTGGGTATGTTTGAAGTGGCGGCCCAAAACATGTTTTAGTTGTTGCTTTTACTTGATACAGTAATCCCTCCTCCATCGCGGGGGTTGCGTTCCAGAGCCACCCGCGAAATAAGAAAATCCGCGAAGTAGAAACCATATGTTTATATGGTTATTTTTATATTGTCATGCTTGGGTCACAGATTTGCACAGAAACACAGGAGGTTGTAGAGAGACAGGAACGTTATTCAAACACTGCAAACAAACATTTGTCTCTTTTTCAAAAGTTTAAAATGTGCTCCATGACAAGACAGAGATGACAGTTCTGTCTCACAATTAAAAGAATGCAAACATATCTTCCTCTTCAAAGGAGTGCGTGTCAGGAGCACAGAATATCACATAGATAGAGAAAACAATCTCTAGCAAACAAATTGTAATAAAAAAGGTTTTCTCTGTAACAGGAGAAGGGATGAAATAAAGGAGTAAGAGGGGGGGGGGGGGTTGGTCGCTTCAGTGCAAAACCAGCTACAAAGATTGGAATGTTTGGGATGATAGCGAAAGAATGTGCAAAAACTTGCTTCTCATAAAGAGTTTCAGAATGTTATGGGAATACAGTCAAGGCCATGTACTTGTTTTTCACTTCGAGGGGCTTCATTGCAAGCAACGCTTGTTATTGTGTGTCTTCTGATACTAGGCACCATCTCAGTGAGGGCCAAGTAGAAGAAAAACAATACTGCGTCCCGTGGAAGGGTGTGTGCTGAAACTGATCACTTCTGTATACACTGCTTACACGTAAGCCATTTTGGGTAAGGACACTCAATTAGTATATAAGGGAAGGTTCCGCCCTCAGTTTCTTCGGAAGCTCAACCGTGGGGAACGTGCACACCGCCCGGTATTGGACCAGGCTCACGAGTTGATCCTCTGACGAGACTGACACGCGGGCTCCCTCAGTCTACTGGTCTAGGATGATGGCTCTGGGTCTTTTGATATTACTGTAAGTATAGTATAATTCACATATCTGTATTACTGTAAGTTAATAGTATAAATCATATATCTTTATATATATTACTGTAAGTCAATAGTACAATTCCTATATCTGCATGTATATTGCTATTATATTGTATGTAACTGATATTATATTTGAACAAGTAAACACAATTGAAGTATTGGACCTTTCCTCTCTGATTCCTGCCTGCTTATTTTCTCTTAAAACCTTGGAACCATTTTCCCAAACTAAAACACAAATCAATAGAACTATTTGGCTTTTAAGTATGCGAAGCACCGCGGCACAAAGCTGTTGAAGGCGGCAGCTCACACCCCCTCCGTCAGGAGCAGGGAGAGAGAGAGAGAGAGAGACACACACACACACACACACACACACAGAGACAGAGTTTGTTTTTCAGTCAAAAATCAATACGTGCCCTTCGAGCTTTTAAGTATGCGAAGCACTGTGCAGCATGTCGTTTCAGGAAGCAGCTGCACAAAAGATAGCAACGTGAAGATAATCTTTCAGCATTTTTAGACGAGCGTCCGTATCGTCTAGGTGTGCGAACAGCCCCCCTGCTCAATCCCCATACGTCAGGATCACAGATAGTCAGCGCAAGAGAGAGAGAAAAGTAAGCAATCTAGCTTCTCAGCCATCTGCCAATAGCGTCCCTTGTATGAAATCAACTGGGCAAACCAACTGAGGAAGCATGTACCAGAAATTAAGCAGAAATCCGCGAACCAGCAAAAAATCTGCGATATATATTTAAATATGCTTACATATAAAATCCGTGATGGAGTGAAGCCGCGAAAGGCGAAGCGCGATATAGCGAGGGATCACTGTATTCTATCTTAATTGTGTTGTTTGATTTTTTTTTTTTTTTACATTTTCTGTTATTAACCTCATCATTTTTTGCAGTACGTATGTTTGTGTATATGACCATCCTAACTGTATCTAAATTTCACTGGAGTATTTTTGTATTGAGTGCAATCAGGGCGATCCTTTGTCTGACGCACAAAACAAATATTTTCTTGTTTGCAGTCTTCTTCTGAGATTCACAGATGATACGTTTGATCCAGAACTCGCAGCTACTATTGGTAAGTCAAGTTGAATTAACTGTATTACTGCTTTATTTTCCAATTACTATCTAGGATTTTTTTTTTTTTTTTGTTGTGGTCAAAAGTTTTGAGAAACATACAAATATTGTTTTTCACAAAGTTTGTTGCCTCTGTGTTTTTAGATCTTTTTCTCAGATGTTTCTATGATACACTGAAGTAGAATTACAAGCATTTCATAAGTTTCAAAGGCTTTTATTGACAATTACATGAAGTTTATGCGCAGAGTCAATATTTGCAGTGTTGGCCCTTCTTTCTTTTTCAAGACCTCTGCAATTCGCCGTGGCATGCTGGCAATCAGCTCCTGGGCCAAATCCTGACTGATGGCAGCCCATTCTTGCAGAATCAATGCTTGGAGTTTGTCAGAATTGGTGTGTTTTTGTTTGTCCACCCACCTCTTGAGGATTGACCCCAAGTTCTCAATGGGATTAAGGTCTGGGGAGGTTCCTGGCCATGGATCCAAAATTTCAATGTTTTGTTCCCTGAGCCACTTAGTTCTCACTTTTGCCTTATGGCCTGGTGCTCCATCATGCTGGAAAACTGTTCTTGGATGGTTGGGAGAAGTTGCTCTGGAGGATGTTTTGGTCCCATTCTTTATTTATGGCTGTGTTCTTATGCAAAATTGTGGGTGATCCCACTCCCTTGGCTGAGAAGAAACCCCATGTGACATGAATGGTCTCAGGATGCTTTACTGTTGGCATGGCAGAGCACAGATGGTAGCGCTCACCTTTTCTTTTTTCCAGATGCCCCAAACAGCCAGAAGGGGATTCATTAGAGAAAATGACTTGATGCCAGCAGTCCAATCCCTGTACCTTTTGCAGAATATCAGTCTGTCCTTGATGTTTTTCTTGGCTTCTTTGCTGCCCTTCTTGACACCCACCAGGCCATCCTCCAAAAGTCTTCGCCTCACTCACACCTGCCTGCTGCCATTCCTGAGCAAGCTCTGCCCTGGTGGTGCCCACAGCTGAATCCACTTTAGGGAGATTGTCCTGGCACTTGCTGGACTTGTTTGGGCTCCCTGAAGCCTTCTTCACAACAGCAGTGGAAATGGGTTTTTTGGGATTAAGTTAATTTTCATTGCAACAAGGGACTTTGCAATTAATTGCAATTCATCTGATCACTCTTTATAACATTCTGGAATATATGCAAATTGCCATCATTAAAACCCAGGCAGAAAACTTTGTGAAAATGAGTATTTGTGTCATTTTCCAAATTTGGCCACGTCTCTATGTAAGGATGAGAAGGCCCCATTTATACAGGTCCCAGAAGTACTTCCGGTGCCAGGATATTGCACTGAGGTAGCAATTCTAGGTCAGGTGGGAACTCCTTCAAACAGAGGCAGCAATCCGTGCAGCTCTCCCTGGTGGCACCCATGATAACCAGCATATCTGCCCAGTGGGATGTACTGTATACAGTGCATCTGGAAAGTATTCACAGCGCATCACATTTTCCACATTTTGTTACGTTGCAGCTTTATTCCAAAATGGATTAAATAAATTTTTTTCCTCAGAATTCTACACACAACACCCCATAATGACAACGTGAAAAAAGTTTACTTGAGATTTTTGCAAATTTATTAAAAATAAAAAAATTGAGAAAGCACATGTACGTAAGTATTCACAGCCTTTGCCATGAAGCTCAAAATTGAGCTCAGGTGCATCCTGTTTCCCCTGATCATCTTTGAGATGTATCTGAAGCTTAATTGGAGTCCACCTGTGGTAAATTCAGTTGGTTGGACATGATTTGGAAAGGCACATACCTGTATATATAAGGTCCCACAGTTGACAGTTCATGTCAGAGCACAAACCAAGCATGAAGTCAAAGGAATTGTCTGTAGACCTCCGAGACAGGATTGTCTCGAGGCACAAATCTGGGGAAGGTTACAGAAAAATTTCTGCTGCTTTGAAGGTACCAATGAGCACAGTGGCCTCCATCATCCATAAGTGGAAGATGTTCGAAACCACCAGGACTCTTCCTAGAGCTGGCCAGCCATCTAAACTGAGCGATCAGGGGAGAAGGGCCTTAGTCAGGGAGGTGACCAAGAACCCGTTGGTCACTCTATCAGAGCTCCAGAGGTCCTCTGTGGAGAGAGGAGAACCTTCCAGAAGGACAACCATCTCTGCAGCAATCCACCAATCAGGCCTGTATGGTAGAGTGGCCAGACGGAAGCCACTCCTTAGTAAAAGGCACATGGCAGCCCGCCTGGAGTTTGCCAAAAGGCACCTGAAGAACTCTCAGACCATGAGAAAGAAAATTCTCTGGTCTGATGAGACAAAGATTGAACTCTTTGGTGTGAATGCCAGGCGTCACGTTTGGAGGAAACCTGGCACCGCTCATCACCAGGCCAATACCATCCCTACAGTGAAGCATGGTGGTGGCAGCATCATGCTGTGAGGATGTTTTTCAGCGGCAGGGACTGGGAGACTAGTCAGGATAAAGGGAAAGATGACTGCAGCAATGTACAGAGACATCCTGGATGAAAACCTGCTCCAGAGCGCTCCTGACCTCAGACTGGGGCGACGGTTCATCTTTCAGCAGGACAACGACCCTAAGCACACAGCCAAGATATCAAAGGAGTGGCTTCAGGACAACTCTGTGAATGTCCTTGAGTGGCCCAGCCAGAGCCCAGACTTGAATCCGATTGAACATCTCTGGAGAGATCTTAAAATGGCTGTGCACCGACGCTTCCCATCCAACCTGATGGAGCTTGAGAGGTGCTGCAAAGAGGAATGGGCGAAACTGGCCAATGATAGGTGTGCCAAGCTTGTGGCATCATATTCATCAAGACTTGAGGCTGTATTTGCTGCCAAAGGTGCATTGACAAAGTATTGAGCAAAGGCTGTGAATACTTATGTACATGGGATTTCTCCATTTTTTTATTTTTAATAAATTTGCAAAAACCTCAAGTAAACTTTTTTCACGTTGTCATTATGGGGTGTTGTGTGTAGAATTCTGAGGAAAAAAATGAATCTAATCCATTTTGGAATAAGACTGTAACATAACAAAATGTGAAAAAAAGTGATGCGCTGTGAATACTTTCCGGATGCACTGTATCGGTGCCCTGGCCCAGGAATACTGCCATCAGCCAACTGGGGAAGTGTACTGCCTTGGAAAGTTATCTCCACCTATCTAACCATTATACTGGTTTCCCGGCCAGAAAAGGGCTTTCTGTCCAATCCCGCCAAGACACTAGTCCATCCATTTCTCCTTCCTTGGTGGAATCTCATGCCAGCTTCCTGCCTCTCTTTGTGACTACGCATTATGTCGGATACTATTCATTCCATCCCTTTTGTCCATCCAAGCCTACAAATTTCTAACTTTTTGCTCAGGTCTGTTAGGTTTTTAAAATCAAATACCAGATCATATTGACAATGTAAAGACTAGTTTGGACATATACAGATTGTTTTCCCTGTTGCTAATGACACTGGTATTTGGCCTTTATTTAAAGAAAAAGTCCATTCAGGACCAGTAGAGCGTTTGTTTCTCAAACTGCAGATTTTGATGTCCTTCTCCTCCTATGCAGCTGTCCATCTCGGTATTCACCCTCTTTTTCTATACTCATTAGATCCAATTTACCCTCTTCTCTCAAGACAGTAATAGACAATTTTGTATTAAATGTTCAGTTTATTGGCAATTTGTCACATGGAATAGCTTTCATTCTCAAAAAAAAAACCCCACTAAATATAGACAAACACATTTTTTGAGAAAGCTGATTTTTGAACACTGAAATGAACTTTAGGAATGCAAGTAACTTGCACCCCAAATGAACAGAATAAGAGGTTTCAGTGGTGCTAATGCAATTAGAAAGGTTTTGCTAATAACTAATTAGCAATTAAAATGACTAAGTATAAGCTAAGGGAGTTTACCATTAGGACACTAAAGAAATGGCTGCTGAAAATGGGACTTTGAAGCAATATGCGAATGGTCGATTAAAAATCAGTCCTTTCAAGAATTAATGGCCATTATACACACTAGTAATGCCTATATTTTTAAATCACTTTAATCATAATCAATAAATAAAATCAATCAATAAAAGGTATCCATTTCTATCAAAACCATGAAAACGTCTAGGTGACCCTAAATGTTTTAATGATAGTGTATTTACTGTGTTGACTGAAAGCACACAACATGAAGGTGTGACGATGCGGGTTCGCTCCACGCTCCCATCGTCCTTCCGGGTGCCCTGAACCCGACACTGTCGACAATGTCACTGATGAGCTAGGCAGTGAGGCACAACATAGCAAGGGGATGGTGCAAAAACTGCTTTTATTTAAAACAACAAAAATTAAAGTAGTGTCCAAATAAATAGTGCAGTGTATTCAAAAGTCTTCAAATAAATAATCCATTAAAATGGGTGAAAGGTGGAGGTTAAAATCCAATAGAAAAAAATCTTTTAAAAACAACAAGGTTAAAACAATGGCTGGAAGCAGTCTCTTAAAATCCAAAGCACGGTGCCTTTTTCTTTCTACCTGGCGGCTACCCTGCTTCTCCCATCGGACTTCGCTACAGGGGAGTCGCCCTACCTACAGGTGCAGCTGCCTTCCACACTGGTCCAGTAGCCCTTCGATCCCTGGCTACGTCGGGCTCCATCCTGACCGAGACTAGGGTTCTTTCCCCAGCGCCCAGGGCGCTCACACTGGGGCTAAACCAGCCCAAAGCCTCCACGACTGCCACTGCCTTTCGACGGCCAGTCGTCTTCAATACCAGTCACTCCAGCTCTGTGATCGCTCAGCTGGAGTGACCGCTTTCTTCAGCCCCAGAGTGTTGGTCAAACACTCAACTGCAGGGTCTCACCTCCCAGCTGCCTGCCTTTGCTCCATCGAGCCTGCTCTCTCTCTCGCACTGGCTATCCTTTCCCTGCTTCCTGTCACCTTCTTCCCTGCAACCTCCGTCTCTTTCTTTTCTTTTTCCTCTCCTACTAACCGCCTCACGCTTCTATACAGTGGTGTGAAAAACTATTTGCCCCCTTCCTGATTTCTTATTCTTTTGCATGTTTGTCACACAAAATGTTTCTGATCATCAAACACATTTAACCATTAGTCAAATATAACACAAGTAAACACAAAATGCAGTTTGTAAATGGTGGTTTTTATTATTTAGGGAGAAAAAAAAATCCAAACCTATATGGCCCTGTGTGAAAAAGTAATTGCCCCCTGAACCTAATAACTGGTTGGGCCACCCTTAGCAGCAATAACTGCAATCAAGCGTTTGCGATAACTTGCAATGAGTCTATTACAGCGCTCTGGAGGAATTTTGGCCCACTCATCTTTGCAAAATTGTTGTAATTCAGCTTTATTTGAGGGTTTTCTAGCATGAACCGCCTTTTTAAGGTCATGCCATAGCATCTCAATTGGATTCAGGTCAGGACTTTGACTAGGCCACTCCAAAGTCTTCATTTTGTTTTTCTTCAGCCATTCAGAGGTGGATTTGCTGGTGTGTTTTGGGTCATTGTCCTGTTGCAGCACCCAAGATCGCTTCAGCTTGAGTTGACGAACAGATGGCCGGACATTCTCCTTCAGGATTTTTTGGTAGACAGTAGAATTCATGGTTCCATCTATCACAGCAAGCCTTCCAGGTCCTGAAGCAGCAAAACAACCCCAGACCATCACACTACCACCACCATATTTTACTGTTGGTATGATGTTCTTTTTCTGAAATGCTGTGTTCCTTTTACGCCAGATGTAACGGGACATTTGCCTTCCAAAAAGTTCAACTTTTGTCTCATCAGTCCACAAGGTATTTTCCCAAAAGTCTTGGCAATCATTGAGATGTTTCTTAGCAAAATTGAGACGAGCCCTAATGTTCTTTTTGCTTAACAGTGGTTTGCGTCTTGGACATCTGCCATGCAGGCCGTTTTTGCCCAGTCTCTTTCTTATGGTGGAGTCGTGAACACTGACCTTAATTGAGGCAAGTGAGGCCTGCAGTTCTTTAGACGTTGTCCTGGGGTCTTTTGTGACCTCTCGGATGAGTCGTCTCTGCGCTCTTGGGGTAATTTTGGTCGGCCGGCCACTCCTGGGAAGGTTCACCACTGTTCCATGTTTTTGCCATTTGTGGATAATGGCTCTCACTGTGGTTCGCTGGAGTCCCAAAGCTTTAGAAATGGCTTTATAACCTTTACCAGACTGATAGATCTCAATTACTTCTGTTCTCATTTGTTCCTGAATTTCTTTGGATCTTGGCATGATGTCTAGCTTTTGAGGTGCTTTTGGTCTACTTCTCTGTGTCAGGCAGCTCCTATTTAAGTGATTTCTTGATTGAAACAGGTGTGGCAGTAATCAGGCCTGGGGGTGGCTACGGAAATTGAACTCAGGTGTGATACACCACAGTTAGGTTATTTTTTAACAAGGGGGCAATTACTTTTTCACACAGGGCCATGTAGGTTTGGATTTTTTTTCTCCCTAAATAATAAACACCATCATTTAAAAACTGTATTTTGTGTTTACTTGTGTTATATTTGACTAATGGTTAAATGTGTTTGATGATCAGAAACATTTTGTGTGACAAACATGCAAAAGAATAAGAAATCAGGAAGGGGGCAAATAGTTTTTCACACCACTGTATATGACAGGGATGTGGATCAGCCGTGGCAATCAGCTGCTCCTGGGAACAATTACGGATGCGGACGACTCCTCATCTGTGCACTTAAGCGAGGTTCACCCGCATCACGAATTCCCCGGGAACTGATCCGCCACACACACCATGCCCCCTCGCTAAGCCGCGAGTGTGGCAATTATTTATTTAAAAAGTGGCCCTGTTAACTTGAGCTGTGGACCCACTACACCACAAAAGGATATACAGCAGCGTTAATCATCAGGCTACTTTTTAGCACTCTAACCTGTTAAAGTTTGGCTTTTAATTTTATAGAGATGCCATTGTGTTTTTTTTATATTATTTATTAAAGGAGTTACAAACATTGAATAACAATAAACAAAAGACAAAACTTACAAAATTAAAAAAGAGGTTATATTTTTTTTAAAAGGCTAGAATTTGAATTAGTATATGTGAAATAGGAATTTTAACATCTTATATTACAATTTACATTTAGAGTTATAGCTTTGACTCCACAGCTCTAGTGGTGACCTAAGATAAGGAAGAATCCAGAGGTAATAAAAAAGAAGTTGGACAGGATGGCAGAAAGTGTTGGGTGGAAAGAGCAGGTTTTCTTGCTGCTCTGCATGTGTTCTAACAAATACTTAGGACAAAACCACTGTAGTTGCTGAACATGAAGGAGCAAGGCAGAAAATACTCCTCCCTACTAGAGGTAAAGCATTAAGCCCCTTGCTTCTTAAGATGTATCCAGAATAGGTTAGAAACCTTCAATTTGTTTATAGCAAAGCTAGGATGGGTGTCATTTCAGAAGATATTTATTTTTGGAGACATTTGAGGAGCTTTTCCACATGATTGCTTGCTTTACAATTCTACCTGTAAGGTTAAGTTTTTTTTACTGCTATTGGCTGATTTATTTGTTATTGTCTTTATTTTTCCTTTGTGTCTTGTGCACCTCTTCACAAATCAGCCACGCCTTTTTTCGTAGTGTAAATGTTTTGATGGATAATCTGCTGTAATACTTCAGATAGTGTCTGGCCTTTTATAAAGAGACCCCTTGGAGTACTGCTGTTTGCAGCCAAAATTACATCTAAATATGTGTTTGTGTTTGTGTGTGTGTGCTTTAAATTGAATTTCCTGTTTTGTCACGGGGGGTGTTTTTGTGTATATGAGTATGTATTATTCCCTTGTAATTGGAATAAGATAAAATGCCTTTTAAATATAAATATAGTTTTTTTTTCTTGTTGTGCTCTGAATTTGAGTATGCAGGTTTTGGAATTAAGTTATTCTTTTCTAACCCTTTTATATATATATATATATATATATATATATATATATATAATATGTTTTACCTTGTCGTTATTATTAAATAGTTAAGAAATGTTTTCATCATGTTTTAAGACACACCTGTTCCTGTCCAGTTAAACTGCTGTATTGATTTTCATCTCTTCCACATTTGGGTATTTCTTTTATAAATTATGTTTTGTCATAACCATTAATATGCATGTGAGAACTATTTGCAAAAAAAAAAAAAAAAAATCAAAATCTAAAATTTTGTTTCCTCTCAGGTGTTGACTTTAAGGTGAAGACTATTTCAGTTGATGGAAACAAAGCAAAGCTTGCAATATGGGTAGGTTCTTTGTTACTTTTAAATTTCAGGATGACGGAGTTTAATTTCATTTTCATGAGAGATTTTCCAAGATAAAAGACATTATCCGTTATAGTTGCTTTTCAGAATGTGTAAAGTGTGAGCATAGAAAAAAAAAATATGTAAAATAATTTTTGGCTTTTATTGCTCCAAACCAGTAGGTGGTGGTATTGCACTTTATTGTAATACATCATTTTGTATACTCGATACTTTTTTGTTTTAGCCTAAAATTGTTTTTTAATTTTAGGACACTGCTGGGCAGGAGAGATTCAGAACTCTAACACCTAGTTACTATCGAGGAGCACAAGGTGTAATCTTGGGTAAGGCAACAATAATAGTTAATGTTATTGCCTGAAGGTTTAGATAATTGACTGTTGTATATTTACTTTTATATAGTAATAGTTTTATGTAATGTGCTTTAATGCTTACATTTATAACTATTTCTTATCTGTATTTTTTCCAGTATATGATGTGACGAGAAGAGATACTTTTGCCAAGCTAGATAACTGGTTAAACGAACTAGAGACATACTGTACAAGGAATGACCTTGTCAAAATGTTAGTTGGGAATAAAATTGATAAGGTAAGAAAATTCTAATCCGTGAGTATATACAGTAATAAGTAGAAACTTGATTTTACAGTATAATTTCTGATATTTTATAATTTTGGTCGTATAAGTCGAAAGCAGAAAACTTCACACTATTGGTCCAAGGGATTATGATATGCTAACGCCCACCTGAGAAAGTAACCACGGAGCACACTGGTTTTTTTTTTTCTACATGGGTGCGGCAATGCGCTGTATCAATCCGTGCTCCTAACCTCTCTCTCTCGTGCCTACGTGACCACACTGTAATACCCAAACTATTCTGAAGCGACGTTTGCACTGTTTAGTGTTTTTTGTATCTCACACCCTCATACACCTTTATCGCAAGAGCATCCCTTATCTACGATGGAGCGTTCGATCAGAAGAAAATATGAAGCTGGTTTTAAATTAAACGTTGTTGAAATAGCGAAAGAAATTGGTAACTGCACTGCTGCAACAAACTTCAATTCATCTGAGAAACTGATGCGAGATTGGAGGATTAAGTGTCGCATTTTTGAATGGGTGTACAAGTCAGGGTCTGATTTTTATGATTGATTTTTCGGGTTTCAATACCAGACTTATATGTGAGTATATACGGTGTAAACTTTTTTGAAGAGCAACTTTAGGTATTGGCTTTCTGTTCTAAATTGCAAAAATGTCTTCATTATAAATAGGCAGTGTGTTGTTATACCTAAAGTTAATGCATCTTCAGTAGATTTTTTTTCTTCAAATCTTCCCTAACTAAAGCTTAACAAGATGTCAGATTATAAAACATTTATTTTTTTTTCTCCCCTGCAGGAAAACCGAGAAATGGATCGAAATGAGGGTCTTAAGTTTGCAAGGAAACATTCTATGCTTTTTATAGGTAAGTTATGGTTCAATGTAATTATTTTTTTTATCCCCCTGAAAAAGCACTTTAATACCTTTTTGTAATGATAAGGGCAAAAGTAAAACATGAACTGTTAGGACGTGTGGAAGTATGCATTTATCAGTTGGTCAGACAGTCTTTTTTTCATATTAAGTCCCGTATGTTAAATGTTGTTTAGTTTAGAGTGCATGTGACAGGATCACCTCAGCTTTGAACTGTCTACTATCTTATTACAAGAGACTGTTAAATCATTTTCTTTCTGCGTTGGCAGTAATCAGCGATAATTGGTGTATAGAGCAGAGCATTCAGGGAAGAATTTGCGCAGACATTCCTCTCCACAGCTAAACAAGCTGTTACAAATTAATTTCTTTCTGATTGCTTCCATAGTCTTACAATACTTGTATTCACAATTCAATAGTAGAATTGAAAGTTGCATAGCACAATAACTACTGCTGCTTTAGACCCCTACAGTTATTTTGTTTTTGTTTTTTATGGACACTAGCCATTTCAAAAAAATGAAATAACCATTGTATCCATTTTCTTGTTTTAATAGGATTTATTTATACATATTAAAATTCACTGAAAAAGATTAAAAAATGAAAGCAATTCATTTTAACCATGGTAACTCTCCCAGCACATGTGAGATTTAAAGATTTCACCTGGCTGCTTAAGCTAAACTTGAATTGATATTTAAGTTGTAATTGTCATTCATAGATTTGTGAACTGCAATGAAACAATTAAATAGCACTGTTGTAATTCTTACTGATTTGCAAGGCTATTCATCAGAAATAATATACTCGTTTTTGTCTTGATGTTAAACCTTTTCGGCCCTGGATTTTCTGTTTTTATGGGAAAAATTATTTTGTGAGACATTCTTCCTTTTGGGGTGTCTAGGAAGCTCAAAAATGAAAAAAGAAAAACAATTATCACTATTATTATGCAATAGCTGCCAAATAATTCAGTCTTCTTGAGGAAATAAATCTGAAAGTGGAGCTACTTATTATGTGGTGCATATAGTACGGAAGTGTCCATATTCACGGACTTTATGCCAGTCTCTCCAGTCTGCACTAATAGTAGCACACCCGGTTCAAACGGCTGCAAACGTACCTGTGCTTTACAAAAACAGCTGTATATTTATGTACTAGTAATAGGCTGTCAGGGCCGAAAGGGTTAATCTTGAAACCCAGAGTTTTTATAGAACTTTTCTAGTATATAGAGTACATGTGGAAGCAAATAGGTATCCGTAGCATCAACCACCATGCCATTTTCATAAATAGTTTTTTTATTGAAATCCTTCCCTTGCAATTTGCTTAATTTCTTTTTAATCATGCAGGTAATGTTGATTGTGAATGCAATCTTTGACGTAGGACACTTCATTCAGCCTTTACATTCTAAGATGTAGACATTAGAGTTTGTATTATTTACATGAAATGAAGCTTGTAGGATGGAACATAAAGTGTAATCTGTGCATATGTACTGGTCACCATGCTACAAAAATGATAATAACCCTAGAAGCTGTGCAGTTAGGAGAACAAATCAAGTGCATCCCGGCACTCAAGGGCATGTCCTGCTCTTGACAGGCTTAGGGAACAGAATTTCTTAGGTACTGAGCAGAGAGAGTCGTGTAGGGACCTAATCAGAGTCTTTGAAAATTTCAAAGCTATTCATAAAGCTGATCCAGCAGATTTTTTCAGTTAAGTAGCTAATCACATACTCCAGGACTGCAGTAGAAATTATGGGGAAGTGTAATTAAACTAAAGACAGGAAGCACTTCTTCACACCGTGTGTGCTGGAAATCTGGAACAAATGGTTGAGTCATACAGTTGAAGCGGAAACTTGGACAACTTTTTGTTTTTTTAAGTATCTCGATGAGATATTGGAACAGCTTAGCTGACCTAATCAGGTTGATGACCTGAATGGACTCCTCTCATTGGTCAGATAATTTATGTTCTTGTATTCTGAAGGCAAAGGGGCATCATGCACTTTGGCGGGTAGTTCATTCAAAATTTGGAGAACATAAAGTGGCTTTGCCTTCCTTAGGAGTTTTAATTTATCTTTACAGATACAAAGCTTTCATACTGTTTGTGATTTGTGTGCATTTGTACTTGTGTAGGTATTAAATATACCTAAATATGCCAAGATTCTCTTCATTAGTTTACAAAAATATGTAGCAATTTTGGAATTATTATGGTAATATTTCATTTTTGTTGCTGAACAGAATGCACCAAGATGTTTATGGAAAAACTATATCCCGGGTCATAAAACCTTGAAATTGAGAACAGTTATGTTTGACATTTTGAATCCTGCCAATGATCATAATTGCAGCTGCCTTTCACCACATTATTATAATCAACATTAAAATGATCACATTTCATAAAGACAAAACATTTTGAAGAAAGCGTTATGTTTCAGTTTTCCTCCTTCTGTGTATTTCTTCTATTTAAAACATTGTGTCAAGAAAAATCTGGAGCTTCTGTCATTTTGCACTGTTAATTATTTCTGCTAGAATGTTTGACACACTTTCATGTAGCTCTATGTCGTGTTGTTTTGAGATACCTCACATAACTTGTACTTTTGTATGTCTGTCTATAGAGGCAAGTGCAAAAACGTGTGATGGTGTACAGTGCGCATTTGAAGAACTGGTGGAGAAAATAATTCAGACTCCCGGCTTATGGGAGAGTGAAACATCAAGCAGAGGAGTAAGGCTGACGGACCAGGAAGCTGGAAGATCAGGTGGAAGCTGTGGTGGATACTGTTCACTCGTGTAGAATGTTGAAGGCCTTTTAAAACAGCTGATGAACTGTATTCTTAGTATCTGATAGGGCCATTGCTCTTTGCACACTTTCAGAGATCACAGCAGTGATTCATTTTTGTAACAAAAGGTAAAACACCGCTTACCAGACATGTGATTCGGACCTGACATTGCAACGATCCAATCCAAGAGTATTCATTTTGTACAGGGATAGTTCAGAGCATGTCAGGCACAAGTTATGTAGCAAAAATACTAGTGACTAAACAAAAACGCATCCATCCTCTGCTTTTGCAGATCATCGTCATATTACCATCTGTCTTTTTTTTTTTTTTTTCCTGTCAGCAGATTTTCATTTTATTTTTTAATCTGCCGTTGTGGTCATTGCCTCGTTTATACTCTAGCACAAATATATCGAACCAGAATCATTTATGTTCCTTTCATAATTTTTTTTTCCATGGAGCACTGCATGAATTGGACTGCTGCTGTTTTAATCATTTTAAAGGTGTCTCACCTTGTTTAAATGCAATGCATACTTGAGAACGTGCTCCTCTATAATCCTTAAGAAGCTGTCTGAAATAACCGTTAGAGTATGTTTGTATTCCTGATTCTAACATTATAATTATTCAAAAGAGTTTAAGCTCTTGAGGACAGCATCTTGGCTTTCTATTGAATGCATGTTGTCTTCTGCTTCCTTTCCTGCCGATTCCTTTTCTGATATTCACTTTTAAATGTTAAATCTGTGGAATTATTATGTTTAAAATATCAAGCATTCCTTCTTTTTTTTTTTTTTTTTTTTTGAATGATGCCTCCTGGAGTTTTTGCATGTTAGGAAAACACTACCAAATCAAAGTATTTGGAAAACAAAATCCTTGAGCTTTTTGTTTTTCTTTCTTTGTTTGCCAGTGAAATCTTTTTAGTGCTGACCATGTTTACACACAAGCTACATCTATATTAAATTAACCAAATTATCTGTATAGTGTACAGATATTTTAGCATATGCCTTCCACTTATGATGTGTAGTTGCATTACATTTAGGGTATGTACTTCATTGTATTACATTCTCTTTTAGTTGAATTTTGTAAAAGAAGAAAAACTAGAGAGTTGTATTTACCTTACTCAGTTTCAAAATTGAATTTGTTGTCCTAATTGTGCTTTTTTTAAATTTAATTGGTCAAATCTAAAAATGGTTGTTGGTTTCCTATAATATGTACAGTTATTTTTTTTTCCTGCACAACATAGCTGTCCATGGACTGGCAGTTTTACTGAAAGTCGATTAAATAGGCCATTGATATCTGTGTTTAATTTGGTGCATTTCACAGAAATGACAGGTATGTTTTCATCAGATTTTTAATTTTTGCAAAAAAATAAATCCTTTTTGTATTTATATAGTAATATGCTGTTTTGAAGAATACATTGATTACAGAACTGTGTTTGGCTGCATTCATGTGCTGTTCATTGCATTTTAAAAATATAACATCCAAACAGTACTGTAAAAACAACACTTAAGATTACAGACTAGCCTCAATTGTAAATAAAGTATAAAGTAAAAAGCAATTTTTTCTTTTGGGAGTGGTTTGTCTGTGAAGTATGAAATGGTGGAAATTAAATGAGCACTCAAGAAAAATATGTAATTCATTTGATTTAAAAAAAAAAAATAGTTGTTGGATAGCAAATTGAGTGAGAGTGCCCGTGTTAATATTGGCTGAAAATAAAACTACAAATATCAGATCATCAGAGCTTATGCAAAGAGATTTGGAAAAGTCCTGCGTGGTTATGTCAGACACATTTCTTGTAGGGAGAAAGAAACGATATTCACTCACGGGCAGTTATACCGTTGCGTTGTCACAATGTAATTCCATACACGGAATCAAAATTCAATGTGATATTGATGAAAAGGTAAAAGCAAAAAGAGATATATATAATAGGTGATATGACAGAAGTGTGCCGCGTGAGATGCAGATCACGTGGCGCAGCAGCAGATTGAGCAAAAAGGAGGTAAAACAAATGTGTGTGTTTCCCACAGTATTACCATTTAAGAGGGGGTGTCGGAGGAGCGAACGCGTCTCCTTGGAGTGCGTTCAGCCCCCCTCTTCGAAATGCAAGCGACAGAGACACAAAGTGGTTGGCGCATACCGTAGGCTTGGGGGACGAGCGAAGCAAGTACATTTATACCCTTAGTACCTTTATAAATACATTTTGATTCACTTAGCTATTATCCATTAATAATGAATATTAGAAAAACTATTTATTGCTTAGCTCTGTTTTTGTCCATTCATTGCCATTTCTTCATTAGCGTTTTTGTTGCCTTTTGGCCCTGACAATCTGAGGTTTTTTGGAGCTCCGACTGTCATTTACCGTTAACTAAAATGCTGCACACTTGGGCAGTACTTGACACTTGTTCACCCAAGTTTATGCAGTGAACAGCAAACACTTGAATTAATGGATGTTTTTACATCCTCAGTTATCACATTGTACAGGCAAGCTTTGATTGTGACTGATTATTTTTATAACATAACATGTTATGGCATTTACACTTGTCCACAATTCAGATTCAGTTGCCTTTTAAAAATATTTTTAATTGTCGAAGACTGCTAACGGCCACATTAGCTGGCCGTGAAGTTCTTTAGTTAATCGTTACTACTACAAAAATGTTCAATTTAAAATAAAGCAAACCATTATTTAAAATTAATAAGCTTGTGCACTTAATCTTTGTGGTTTTTTTAATAATGGTGCTGTATTAATAAATCTGGAGTATGTTTTGTGAAAAGAGATTGATGAGCACCTTTATGATGCAGGTAACACATGAGTTGACTTTTTCATGTATTTATACTCACTTTACAAGTTAATATAAATTATTACAAGTTAAGCATTCCTAATTGGAAATACAGGAAGCAGAGGGTAGGGTGGAATTGGCTGATGTTAAGTGTGTCCAGTCAGTGTTAGGGCTGCTGTTATTTTTAATATATATATTTATATATAAATAAATAGAGATATATAGATATAGAGATATAGATATAGATATATATATATACATATATATATATATATATATATATATATATATATATATATATATATATATATATAATATAGAGAGAGAGAGAGAGAGATAGATAGATAGATATATATATGATTTGGATAGGAATATAAGCAACAAGCTGGTTAAATTTGCAGATGACACGAAGTGATGTGGATTGACCAATAATCTTGAATCCAATTGAAGCATTACAGCAGGACTTGAAGAGCATACGGGATTGGCAGATTTGTGGCAGATGAAATTTAATGTAAGGTATTGTAAAATTTTATATGTAAGAAGTAAAAATGTTATGTTTAAATACACAACGGGATGTCTGAAAATCGAAAGTACACCTTGTGAGAAGGATTTAGGAGTTGTAGTCTCTCCACTGCTAGAACACGGGGGCACAGTTAGAAATTTGTTAAAGGAGTAAATTTCTTACAAACTTTAGGAATTTTTTTTTAACACAGCGAACAATACACACACATACGTAAAAGTAATGTGGTGGTAGACAGTAAAAGTTTAGGAAACTTCAAAATTCAGCTTGATTTTATTTTGGAAGAGTTAAGTGGATAGGAACGACAAGCCCTGTTGGGAGTGAATGGCCTGTTCTCGTCTACATTGTTCTAATGTTCTAATCACAAAATCTGCAATGCTGCAGCTCACTTGCTCATGTGGGGCTATAATTTTCCCCTTTTTTTAACCACTAATGGGTGAATGTGAGAATCACCTTTGAGTTGCTACTTACCAGTTCCAAGCAATTTCTTCAGGAAGTACCAGTGCACAAATAACAAACAACACGTTTTTGGGAGGAGGATAGAGTGCGGGTCCCTGTTGGAGTTTTGGGAGCCATGGATGCAATTCAAGCTGCTGCCTGGGAAAGGGAGTGAGTGGTGCATTAAAACTTTGGCACACAAGCAGGTAGAAAGTGTGTGACAGTGTAGATAGAACCTTGGTGCCAACAGAACGTCGGAGTCAGATTGCTATCAGCCATCAACACTGCCAGAACTGTGTGCACTACTCGGTGTGTGTTTTTTTTTTTTTTTAATCATTATACTCTGTGTACAGTAACCCTTTAATCAAACACAACATCGTCAGTGGAGATGGAAAGCCTGCCATTGCTTTTTGTTGCTGTTGTTTTAATAGCCGATGCACATCATCTGCTGAATCTACTCTGCATCATCTTTGTTTCATGCACAAATTCATTAATGTATAAAATTACTTTCAGGCTGTGTGTGTGTGTGTAACTCAAGTATCATGAAATACGAGAAAAGTCTCCTAATTAGAAATTGGAACAAAAGAGAATCATCAAGTAGAAACAGTAGTGATGGTTGATACCAAATAATCCCAGGAGATGTGGATTTCAGTGCTCAAAACACCTGAATCAACAAATCAACAGGTGCTTAGACATGGCTGCATTGATATAGGAAATGAATAGCACATATGAGCAGTCCTGCATTTCATATTCCTGCATCACCTCTTATAACACGTGGCTAGGGACACCCTGGGCCAACACCTTGACGTGGTGGTAGGGATTGCCCCTTAATCCCATGTCACATTAGACAACTTTTCCAGTGATTCTTAGTCATAGCGTTTGCTTACGTAATTGGCGGAGCACTTCTATGAAGACAATCTTTTTTTTAAAATAATACCAAACAAGTGTGCTTCTCTAACTCCCGAACAGAAGGCCATTTCAAAGGTAAGTTGCATGGTAGGCAAATGTTCTGTAACCAACTGATTTTTGGGAATGATTAAGCTATCTAAGAGAACATACCAGAGTCAGTCAGTCATTGTCCAACCCGCTATATCCTAACACAGGGTCATGGGGGTCTTCTGGAGCCAATTCCAGCCAGCACAGGGCGCAAGGCAGGAACAAATCCCGGGCAGGGCACAAGCACACTCAAGGCACAATTTAGGACTGCCAATGCACCTAACCTGCATGTCTTTGGACTGAGGAAGGAAACCGGAGCAAATCCACACAGACACAGGGAGAACATGCAAACTCCATGCAGGGAGGACCTGGGAAGCAAACCCAGGTCTCCTTACTGCGAGGCATCAGCGCTACCACTTCGCCACCGCACTGCCCATACATACCAGTGTATGTGGTGTAATTAGCTCTGCTAAATAAGGTGGCGCAAGAACATGCAAAGTCTTACCAGCCTTACCAAAAAGAGATCTTTGTGTCCTCACTTATCTTAACTATACCATTAAAAAAAATTATTAATCCCCATTCTAAAATAGAATTGCCTACTTTTCAAAAAATTTCAATTGACATCAGTGAAGTCCATTCTAAGACGCTAAAATGGTTTTTTACATATATTTAAATAAAGTATAAATAGTTATTTAAAATTTGCCATCATTTATTTAAAATTGTATGAAGGTTCAAAAATAGTGCCCCCTATTGGTCGTTTTAAAAAACTGCATATAAACAATTAAATTACACTTTAAAATATATTTAAATAAAAGCTAAATTTATAGCTATAATGGATAAATTCTAACAGATAATTATGTCTATCCCGGAAGTGAGAGGTGAAGTCGGGGTAAGGGTTCCATCTTTGAGGAAATAAAATTGTTTAGCCGCTAATATAGATGTGGGGCGAACACATTGACAAAATGGTATCCCTTTTACTTTTCCTCCCGCTGGTAATACACAAGCGATGAGAGCACATCGGCAAAATGAATCCTCCTAGGAGAGAGCTGTCCAGAGTAGTTTCTTTCAATTACCTTACATCTCTATATTTCCATTTTTTTCGTGACGATTTCAATAGTTTCTAGTACCCTGGGCTTTTTACAGCACGGGTTTACACAGCTAGTTTTAATATTCATTTTCATTCTAAATATCCAAATTAATCTAAAAATAGACAGTCCTCGGTTATGAACTACCGATGTCCCAACCAAAAGGGGTGCCTATTGCTGTGGGTGTCTGGGCATCACGCAGTCCACCCAACCTGGCCGGTCTCAGTCTGAAATGGCAATGTAGAGCTGCCTTGTGGACTCACCACCTGCAAGACACAGGGTGAGGGTTTGGTGCAATGCCAGTTTAGTGGTGGGCATAGATGGGAAAGACCTAGACAGATTAGACCCTGGCAGTGCATTTTGGTTTTTTACATTGCGTCTCTCTGGTATACTGGTGCAGGGTGTGCCGAGACAGTATACTGAAAAATATTAAATATGGTCATTTTTACATCATGTCTAAAGTCTGATATTCAAGAATGAAAAATATATTTTTGGTAAAGTGAATTTTAGGCTCCAGGAATTTATGGCAGGATTTTTAAGTGGCCCAAGAGAAATGTAACTATTTACTTTGTCATGCAATGATTTAAAGCGAAACGCGACTTGGAAAGGACTAGCAGGCAAAGATGGATTGAGTGTTTTCTGGACAAGTTACATGAATGTGTAGGTTTATGAGAAAGGTAGAACTGCAAACGTGAAAGTGCCAATTAGTGTTGGCTTGGCAGCCCCGCTTTGAGACCCTCCTCTATTTTTTTCAAATAGTTTTGCTTCTTGTACTGTTGGAATTGAATGTTAAGTACTTCAGGTTGCTGCTCCAGCAAGGCCAGCTTTTCACATATCGTTTTCAGGGTTATGGTAATGGGCTGTGGCACATGTTCAGAAATACAAATTTACATGAACGATTTATTTATTTATTTTTTGTATAATTGGAAAAAAGGGGGTTATTTCTCTAGACAGGTACATTAAGGATAGAATGCATTCCCTCAGGGTTCAGTGCTACAATTTAGTGGCTTGTTTTTCCATTTAGAGTCTGAAAACCTTTTGGCTGCTTTTCACAAACCATTTATATTTCATATATTTACATTTACAAAAGGGAGTTTTGCCCAGCTTGCAGCACACAGTAGCAGATATATTTAAATGCAGGACCTACTTTAAATGTCCACATGATGAGCTAAAATAGAATTTGAAGTAGGCTGCTTTATTTCCTAATTTCTGTGAGCCTATTTTTCCTTGTTTTGTACTCCTCCTGGTTTGTAACAAAACCAGACCGTGAACCAGACATGGTCCGCCAGACCTCCAGACGTGCACAAATGTGTTGGCACCCCACCCTGACAAAAAGAAGAACCCACAATTGCCTCAGAAATAACTCGAAACTGACAGAACGAATTGGCACCTATCATTGTTTATTCTGTATTTAACAAAAATCAAAGTTTGCCTTTGAGTTTTAATTCAACAGAATATTTCAAATAAATGGCACGGAACAAAAATGAATGGACCCTCATATTTTGTTGCACAAGCTTTAGAGTTTGCAGTCACTGCACACAAGAGATTCCTGGAGCTCTCTCCATAAGACGTCTGCACCTGTTGACAGATCATTCGGCCCACTCACCCTGAGCAAACTGCTCCAGTGGTGTCCGGTTTGAAAGGGTCTTCTCCAGACTGTATGTTTTAGTTCTTCCTATAGATGTTCGATAGGACTCAAATCAGGACTTATAGAAGGCCACTTCAGAATAGTTTGATGTTTTGTTCTTGGCCATTCTTGGGTGCTTTTAGCTGTGTGTTTTGGCTCCTTATCCTGTTGGAGGATCCATGACCTCCAGCTAAGACAGAGCTTTAGGACATACCGAGATTATATATCGTTATGGTCTAAACTTCCACTGCTATGCCGATGACACCCAACTTTATGTAAGTGTGGATGCAACTGCATCTCCACCAGTTGCGCTGACTGACTGCATTCGGGAAATCAATCATTGGATGACTGATCATTTTTTGCAACTCAATCCTGATAAAACAGAAATCTTATTAGTTGGTACCAAATCTGTCCTCTCTACCCTTCGCGGGCTAAAAATTGACATGGATGGTATCCTGGTTGAACCCTCAGCATCAGTCCGTAATTTGGGTGTCATCTTTGATCAGCTTCTTATTTTTCTTTTTTGAAAGACACTGAAACACTCATTCACGTTTTCATCACCACCCGTCTGGACTATTGCAATGCTTTGTTTTATGGCCTCCCGACTAAATATATCAACAGATTACAATATGTTCAGAATTCTGCTGCTCATTTACTTACACACACTACAAAATCTGTTCACATCACTCCTGTCCTCTATGATTTACATTGGTTACCAGTTTCTTCAAGAATCAAATATAAAATTATTCTTCTCACTTTCAGATCAACGCCAGTAAAACTAAAGAACTGGTAGTTGATTTAAGAAGATCGCGATCTCCATCCACTCCCCTGTCTATTAGTGGTGTGGAGGTGGATATTGTTGAGGAGTACAAGTATCTAGGGGTGCATATGAGCAATAAGCTAGACTGGTCCAGGAACTCACTGGCCATACACAAGAAGGGTCAAAGTAGTCTGTATTTCCTACGCAAGCTCAGATCTTTTAGTATCAGCAACACTTTGCTGCGAATGTTCTATAACAGCGTGGTGGCCAGTGCCATTTTCTTCGCTGTGGCATGCTGGGGGAGCAGCATGAAAGTGGCAAACATCAGGAGACTAAACAAACTAATTCAGAAGGCTGCCTCTGTGGTAGGAGAGAAACTGTGGCAGATCAGAGAATGTTGTCTAGGCTTTGTTGTGGTTGGACAGAGGAGCATTTCCAGCAGTAGACTGACTAGCATCAAGTGCTCCACTGAACGTCACAGGAAATCCTTCCTCCCCACAGCCATCAGACTCTAGAACTCCTTTTCCGGTCACTCACCCACACTTTAAGCTATTACCTTTTTTCTTTATTGGATATCCAGGTACATTTTTTCAAGTACTTGAAATGGGCAACATACTATCTGTTCTTGTGCAATTAATTGTCTGCTCTTCACATGAGAATAACCTTATTTGTTCTCAAAATGTGCAGTATTAACTTAAGGTGCAACACTCTGTACTTTACTTTGATACTTACATTTATTAAACTTTATATTTACATGATTACTTTTGTATGTGCTCTTAGTGTAACATACATAGTGTAACGGTAAGACTAATAAATGAAGATGAAGATGGCGGCGCCTGTGCAGGCTGCGGCTTACAGAGCTCCTGAGTCCGCGGTGTTTAGTGTTAATACACCTCAATATTGCTGCTACTTCTGTGTCTGTCTTGTCTTCGCGCAGTGTCTCGTCTTGTTTGTGTTTTAATTTAAATTTTAATTCTATTTTTAAATTATTATTTGCACGTCTTGTTGTTACACTGTGGACCCTGAGCTTCGCAATTTCGTCTGTCTGTATACTTGTATATGGTTGAGATGACAATAAAGTTCACTTTGACTTTGACTAACATATCCCTTGTCTGTTGTTAAGTTGTAACATAAGTTAATTTCCTTCAGGATTAATAAAGTTTTCTGATTTAAAGCCCTTCATGGTTTAACCCCTCATTATCTGTTGCAGCTGCTGCTTCCTTACACTCCTGCCCATGCATTACGATCATTGGACGCTAACTTACCTTACTCACTGTACCTAAATACAGGTTAGTAACTATGGGTGGCAGAGCTTTCAGAGTGATAGCCCGTAAAATTTGGAATTCTCTCCTTCTCTGGCTTTGCGAGGAAAAATCTATTATTCATTTCATACTTCTGTTAAAAACACATCTTTTCAATGAGTATTATTCTTTTTCTTGCATGTAATTTCTACTGTCTTGTTAGTGTGTGTATTGAATTGTAAAGTGTCTTTGAGTGTATGAAAAGCGCTACATAAATAAAACTTATTATTAACACTGGGCAGGACGTTTTACTCCAGAATGTCTCGATAGTCTGCGGTGGGTTGGCACCCTGCCCAGGATTGATTCCTGCCTTGTGCCCTTTGTTGGCTGGGATTGGCTCCAGCAGACCCCCGTGACCCAGTGTTAGGATTCAGCGGGTTGGAAAATGGATGGATGGATGGATGTCTCGATAGTCTTGTGATTTCATTATCTGCACAGACTTGAGGCACCTCCATGATAGACGTAGCAAAGCAGCCCCAACATGTAACCGAGCCTCCTCCATGTTTCACAGCAGGTCTGGTGTTCTTTTACGTGAAAGTTTCATTTTCTTTCGTCTGTGGATGTGGACCTGATGTGACTTGCAAAGAAGGTCCAGTTTTGTCTCATCTGTCCACAGGACATTCTCCCAGAAGCTCTGTGGCTTATCACTATGCACTTTAGTAAATTCCTGTCTAGCATTTTTATGTGGAGTCCTCTGAGGTCTTCTTCCTTTGAGCCCACTGTCCCTCAGAAAGCGATAGATGGTGTGATCAGACACTAATGGAGTTAAGCTTGTAACCCTTTAGAAGTTGTTCTTAACATTTTGTCTACCATTCTCACTTGCCTTCTGTCCATTCTGGGGTTGATTTTCCTCTTCTGGCCGCGTCCAGTGCAGTGGGCTACAGTCCCATAGACTTCCATCCATCCATTTTCCAACCCGCTGAATCCGAACACAGGGTCACGGGGGTCTGCTGGAGCCAATCCCAGCCAACACAGGGCACACAAGGCAGGGAACCAATCCCGGGCAGGGTGCCAACCCACCGCAGGACACACACAAATACACCCACACACCAAGCACACACTAGGGCCAATTTAGAATCACCAATCCACCTAACCTGCATGTCTTTGGACTGTGGGAGGAAACCGGAGCGCCTGGAGGAAACCCACGCAGACACGGGGAGAACATGCAAACTCCGCGCAGGGAGGACCCGGGAAGCGAACCCGGGTCTCCTAACTGCGAGGCAGCAGCGCTACCACTGCGCCACCGTGCCGCCCACCCTATAGACTTTAAACTTCTTAATAATATTTGCAACTGTTGTCACAGGAACATCAAGCTCCTTTGAGATGGTGGTCTTCTAGCCTTTGCCTTTCACGTGCTTGTCTATCATTTTCTTTCTCATCTCCTCAAACAATTCTCTCCTTTGCTTTCTCCGGTCCATGTTCGCGGTCCACCAAACAGCAGAGTGATGACTTTTCTCCATATAAATCTGCCAAATTACTGATTGCACGACTGCAGACATTAGAACACTCTAGACGAGAACAGGCCATTCAGCCCAACAAAGCTCGCCAGTCCTATCACTTTAATTTTCCAAAAAAACATCAAGTCGAGTTTTAAAAGTCCCTAAAGTCTTTTTGTCTACCACACGCTTGGTCGCTTATTCCAAGTGTCTATCATTCTTTGTGTAAAGAAAAACTTTCTAATGTTTGTGCGAAATTTACCCTTAACAAGTTTCCAACTGTGTCCCCCGTGTTCTTGATGAACTCATTTTAAAATAACAGTCTCGATCCACTGGACTAATTCCCTTCATAATTTTAAACATTTCAATCATGTCACCACTTAATCTCCTTTTGCATAAACTGTAAAGGCTCAGCTCTTTTAATCTTTCCTCATAATTCAATCCATGCGACCCTGGAATCAGCCCTGTCGCTATTCTCTGGACCTTTTCTAGCACTGCTATGTCCTTTTTGTAGCCTGGAGACCAAAACTGCACACAGGTGAGGCCTCACCAGTGTATTATAAAGCCTGAGTAGAACCTCCTGTGACTTGTACTCCACACATCAAGGCGCTATATAACCTGACAGTCTGTTAGCCTTCTTAATGGCTTCTGAACACTGTCTGGAAGTCGATAGCTTAGAGTCCACTATGACTCCTAAATCCTTCTCATAAGGTGTACTCTAGATTTTCTGACCCCCCCATTGTGTATTCAAACCTAACATTTTTACTTCCTATGTGTAATATTTTACATTTACTGACATTAAATTTCATCTGCCACAAATCTGCCCAAGCCTGTATGAGGTCTAAATCCTTCTGTAATGATTTAATGGATTCCAAATTATCTGCTAATCCACCTATCTTGGTATCATCTGCAAACTTAACCAGCTTGTTACTTACAGTGCATCCGGAAAGTATTCACAGCGCATCACTTTTTCCACATTTTGTTATGTTACAGCCTTATTCCAAAATGGATTAAATTCATTTTTTTCCTCAGAATTCTACACACAACACCCCATAATGACAACGTGAAAAAAGTTTACTTGAGGTTTTTACAAATTTATTAAAAATAAAAAAACTGAGAAATCCCATGTCCATAAGTATTCACAGCCTTTGCTCAATACTTTGTCGATGCACCTTTGGCAGCAATTACAGCCTCAAGTCTTGTTGAATATGATGCCACAAGCTTGGCACACCTATCCTTGGCCAGTTTCGCCCATTCCTCTTTGCAGCACCTCTCAAGCTCCATCAGGTTGGATGGGAAGCGTCGGTGCACAGCCATTTTAAGATCTCTCCAGAGATGTTCAATTGGATTCAAGTCTGGGCTCTGGCTGGGCCACTCAAGGACATTCACAGAGTTGTCCTGAAGCCACTCCTTTGATATCTTGTCTGTGTGCTTAGGGTCGTTGTCCTGCTGAAAGATGAACCGTTGTCCCAGTCTGAGGTCAAGAGTGCTCTGGAGCAGGTTTTCATCCAGGATGTCTCTGTACATTGCTGCAGTCATCTTTCCCTTTATCCTGACTAGTCTCCCAGTCCCTGCCGCTGAAAAACATCCCCACAGCATGATGCTGCCACCACCATACTTCACTGTAGGAATGGTATTGGCCTGGTGATGAGCAGTGCCTGGTTTCCTCCAAACGTGATGCCTAGCATTCACACCAAAGAGTTCAATCTTTGTCTCATCAGACCAGAGAATTTTCTTTCTCATGGTCTGAGAGTCCTGCAGGTGCCTTTTGGCAAACTGCAGGCGGGCTGCCATGTGTCTTTTACTAAGGAATGGCTTCCGTCTGGCCACTCTACCATACAGGCCTGATTGGTGGATTGCTACAGAGATGGTTGTCCTTCTGGAAGGTTCTCCTCTCTCCACAGAGGACCTCTGGAGCTCTGACAGAGTGACCATCGGGTTCTTGGTCACCTCCCTGACTAAGGCCCTTCTCCCCTGATCGCTCAGTTTAGATGGCCGGCCAGCTCTAGGAAGAGTCCTGGTGGTTTCGAACTTCTTCTACTTATGGATGATGGAGGCCACTGTGCTCATTGGGACCTTCAAAGCAGCAGAAATTTTTCTGTATCCTTCCCCAGATTTGTGCCTCAAGACAATCCTGTCTCGGAGGTCTACAGACAATTCCTTTGACTTCATGCTTGGTTTGTGCTCTGACATGAACTGTCAACTGTGGGACCTTATATAGACAGGTGTGTGCCTTTCCAAATCATGTCCAATCAACTGAATTTACCACATGTGGACTCCAATGAAGCTGCAGAAACATCTCAAGAATGATCAGGGGAAACAGGATGCACCTGAGCTCAATTTTGAGCTTCATGGCAAAGGCTGTGAATACTTATGTACATGTGCTTTCTCAATTTTTTAAAAATGAATTTAATCCATTTTGGAATAAGGCTGTAACATAACAAAACGTGGAAAAAGTGATGCGCTGTGAATACTTTCCGGATGCACTGTATATTCCTATCTAAATCATTTATAGATATTAGAAATAACAGCAGCCCTAGCACTGACCCCTGCTGGTCACCACTCTTAACATCAGACAATTCTGATGAGGTTCCTCGCACCATCACCGTCTGCTTCCTGTGTCTGAGACAATACTGCACTCATCTGCAAACATCACCCTGACCTCCACCTTCTTTTAGTTTGATGCCCAACCTCTCATGTGGGACCTTATCAAATGCTTTCTGAATGTCAAGTTAAATAATATTATCTGCTCCACTTTGATGGAATCCTTTTATTGTCTCATAGAATTCCAGCATGTTAGTAAACCACGACCTCCCTCTTCTGAACCCATGCTGACTGTTCCTAATACCTCCTGTCATTGCCAGGTGTTGTGCAATCTTATCCTTAATAATTCCTTCCATTAATTTTGCTGTGCTGCATGTTAACCTTACTCTCCTATAGTTGCTTGGATCTGCCCTGTCACCCTTTTTATATAATGGGATGTTATTTGCCATTTTCCAGTCCTTCAGAATCGCTCCAGTGCGCAGTGCCTTCCTAAAAATGTGTCAAGGGTTTATAGCTCTACTCACTAGCCTCTTTAGAACTCAAACATAAATATTATTTGGTCCTGGTGGTTTGTTGATATGTGTGATATGAATTCAAGAAAACAGCTTGTTTTGAAAATCACTCCCATCCAATTATTTAGCATTCTTTTTAGTGGTCCCAACAAATTTCAGTCAGTCATTATCCAACCCGCTATATCCTAACACAGGGTCACGGGGGTCTGCTGGAGCCAATCCCAGCCAGCAGGGGGCACAAGGCAGGAACAAATCCCCGGGCAGGACGCCAGCCCACTGCAGGGCACACACACACACACACACACACACACCAAGCACACACTAGGTGATTGCCAATGCACCTAACCTGCATGGTTTGGGACTGTAGGAGGAAACCCACGCAGACACGGGAAGAACATGCAAACTCCACTCAGAGAGGACTCGGGAAGCGAACCCAGGTCACCTTACTGCGAGGCAGCAGCGCTACCACTGCGCCACCCACCTAACAAATGTGTCCAGGCCATTTTAGAAGATCTTTCTAGAATAAGCAATACTGTACTTCCAAACAATACAATGTTCAGATTTGAGCTAGTGAGAAATGGATGGGTCTTCATTTCTTGCATGTGTGGAATTATAAAGCGGACTGCAAATTGTTAATGTGGCCTTATCTCTAAATACTATGTAGTAGACCCTGTTCCCTCACCTGTCCAGAAGGCCAGAGCAGTGAATATTCAGGGGCACGGCATGTCCTATCTCATCCAGAAGCTGGACGCAACAGGCCAACATGGACGGACCGGCATCCCGGTGGGATTCAACAGAAGATCCTTGCCTGTCCGGGAGGTCAGGGTTATTGGATGGATTTGGGGAGGTCGTGTACGAAGCCTACATGCACCTCTGATGCGCTGGTCGGCAGCATTCCTAGGCCAGTGTACCCAAATCCACAACTGCAGGGCATACTGGTAGTTGTAGTCCCATGAAGCAGCCCTGTACGCTTCCGTAAGTGCTGCCAGAGGGTACTGCAGGGAATGGATGTCCCTACTTTTTGAGGCTTATGCCTGACCCAGATATGCTTCTTGGATGCAATTTTCCGGCACCCAGAGGTACTCCCAGGTCTGGTATAAAGCTCTGGACAAGGCTTACCTGGAGATGAGTGGAGATTATTTTTTAGATTGTGGTTACTTATCTGGTGGAAGGAAGAACATGTGAAAAGTACTTTCATATAATAATAATTTCCTTGATTTGAACCCTTGACTGTTTATATGTTCACTTGTGTCTGAAGTCCATGACTCTGTGGCGCCCTCTTTTGGTCACAGCTGTTTAAGTTAAGGTCAAATCTTGATATATCCACATATCTCAGGAAAGAAAACAACATTTCATGGGGTGTATTTACTTTTTCACATGACTGTAAGTGCCAAATGTTCAAAGTTTTGTAATGGAGAAGATCATCAAAGGCATTTTCCCCGGAATGAAGGCTGACTGATAGATGGATGTTTATTTCACAAAAACTGAACAAATATACAGAGCAGACAGCAAAATTAAAATATCTGACAGGGATAGTCACAACACATACTAATGTGGGCCACATTGTCTCTCCATCCCGACTTCCAGGCTACAGAGAACTCCATATCCAGCTGCAAGCAGCATATCTGCAAATGTGTCTGCCACATGGCAGCAACACAACCACTTCTCCTAGAATTCCTAAGCAGATTCCTTTCCACTTTTCTCAGTGGTGTACACACATAACCTGACTATGGCAGATTTCCTCAAGTGCCTTCAGACGTTTTTGTTTAACTTCTGAACATCAGCATGCATACAGATAATCTGCTTCTCACCACGGGGGGGAAAAAACACTCAGAAAATGAAGCAGCTCCGTGTTAAATGATGTCCATTAGAGAGCCTCAGGCTTTGAGGTAAGAAATGGATAGAAAGATAGGAAAGCCACTAAATCAGAGATAGATAGATAGATAGATAGATAGATAGATAGATAGATAGATTTCTAAGGCACTATATAATAGATAGATGTGAAGGGTGCTGTATCATAGATATGTAAGGCATTTTATAATAGATATGTAAGGCACTATATAATTGATACATAGATATGTAAGGCAGTATAATTAGATAAATATGTAAGGCACTATATAATATATAGATGTGAAAGGTGCTGTATCATAAATAGATATGTAAGGCACTATATAATAGATAGATATGTAAGGCACTATATAATTGATAGATAGATAGATGTGAAAGGTGCTGTATCATAGATAGATATGTAAGGTACTATATAAAAGATAGATATCAAAGGCATTTTATAATAGATATGTAAGGCACTATATAATTGATACATAGATATGTAAGGCACTATGTAATTAGATAGATATGTAAGGCTCTATGTAATATATAGATGTGAAAGGTGCTGTATCATAGATAAATATGTAAGGCACAATGTAATTGATAGATAGATGTGAAAGGTGCTGTATCATAGATATGTAAGGCACTATATAATTGATAGATAGATGTGAAAGGTGCTGTATCATAGATATGTAAGGCACTATGTAATTAGATAGATATGTAAGGCACTGTGTAATATATAGATGTGAAAGGTGCTGTATCATAGATATGTAAGGCACTATATAATTGATAGATAGATGTGAAAGGTGCTGTATCATAGATATGTAAGGCACTATATAATTGATAGATAGATAGATGTGAAAGGTGCTGTATCATAGATATGTAAGGCACTATATAATTGATAGATAGATGTGAAAGGTGCTGTATCATAGATATGTAAGGCACTATATAATAGATAGATATCTAAGGCATTTTATAATAGATATGTAAGGCACTATATAATTGATACATAGATACAGTGGTGTGAAAAACTATTTGCCCCCTTCCTGATTTCTTATTCTTTTGCATGTTTGTCACACAAAATGTTTCTGATCATCAAACACATTTAACCATTAGTCAAATATTACACAAGTAAACACAAAATGCAGTTTGTAAATGGTGGTTTTTATTATTTAGGGAGAAAAAAAAATCCAAACCTACATGGCCCTGTGTGAAAAAGTAATTGCCCCCTGAACCTAATAACTGGTTGGGCCACCCTTAGCAGCAATAACTGCAATCAAGCGTTTGCGATAACTTGCAATGAGTCTTTTACAGCGCTCTGGAGGAATTTTGGCCCACTCATCTTTGCAAAATTGTTGTAATTCAGCTTTATTTGAGGGTTTTCTAGCATGAACCGCCTTTTTAAGGTCATGCCATAGCATCTCAATTGGATTCAGGTCAGGACTTTGACTAGGCCACTCCAAAGTCTTCATTTTGTTTTTCTTCAGCCATTCAGAGGTGGATTTGCTGGTGTGTTTTGGGTCATTGTCCTGTTGCAGCACCCAAGATCGCTTCAGCTTGAGTTGACGAACAGATGGCCGGACATTCTCCTTCAGGATTTTTTGGTAGACAGTAGAATTCATGGTTCCATCTATCACAGCAAGCCTTCCAGGTCCTGAAGCAGCAAAACAACCCCAGACCATCACACTACCACCACCATATTTTACTGTTGATATGATGTTCTTTTTCTGAAATGCTGTGTTCCTTTTACGCCAGATGTAACGGGACATTTGCCTTCCAAAAAGTTCAACTTTTGACTCATCAGTCCACAAGGTATTTTCCCAAAAGTCTTGGCAATCATTGAGATGTTTCTTAGCAAAATTGAGACGAGCCCTAATGTTCTTTTTGCTTAACAGTGGTTTGCGTCTTGGAAATCTGCCATGCAGGCCGTTTTTGCCCAGTCTCTTTCTTATGGTGGAGTCGTGAACACTGACCTTAATTGAGGCAAGTGAGGCCTGCAGTTCTTTAGACGTTGTCCTGGGGTCTTTTGTGACCTCTCGGATGAGTCGTCTCTGTGCTCTTGGGGTAATTTTGGTCGGCCGGCCACTCTTGGGAAGGTTCACCACTGTTCCATGTTTTTGCCATTTGTGGATAATGGCTCTCACTGTGGTTCGCTGGAGTCCCAAAGCTTTAGAAATGGCTTTATAACCTTTACCAGACTGATAGATCTCAATTACTTCTGTTCTCATTTGTTCCTGAATTTCTTTGGATCTTGGCATGATGTCTAGCTTTTGAGGTGCTTTTGGTCTACTTCTCTGTGTCAGGCAGCTCCTATTTAAGTGATTTCTTGATTGAAACAGGTGTGGCAGTAATCAGGCCTGGGGGTGGCTACGGAAATTGAACTCAGGTGTGATACACCACAGTTAGGTTATTTTTTAACAAGGGGGCAATTACTTTTTCACACAGGGCCATGTAGGTTTGGATTTTTTTTCTCCCTAAATAATAAACACCATCATTTAAAAACTGCATTTTGTGTTTACTTGTGTTATATTTGACTAATGGTTAAATGTGTTTGATGATCAGAAACATTTTGTGTGACAAACATGCAAAAGAATAAGAAATCAGGAAGGGGGCAAATAGTTTTTCACACCACTGTATGTAAGACACTATATAATATATAGATGTGAAAGGTGCTGTATCATAGATGGATATGTAAGGCACTATATAATAGATAGATTGGTATTTGCTATAATGAAATATTTTGTTATAACAGGATTCCACCCATACTAACAAAACAATATGCAGCCATTTTAAAATGTAATTCCTTTAATTTGATATCTGCTTTCAAAACATTGATATCATGAGTTTTAAATTTGATATCATCACTTAGAAATTTGATATTGGGCTTATAAAATTTGATATAACGCTTTTAAAATTTGATGTTGAGCTTTTGAATTTTGATATCAAGTTTTTAAAATTTGATATTGCACATTTGAAATTATGATATGATAGCTTAAAGGCTTATATATACAGTATGCATTTTAAACTCTCACATCATATTTTGTCATTTTCAAATCACATTTATAAAATTTGATATCAAGCATCTGAAATTTGATACCTAATTTTTAATATTTGATTTGGTGCTTTGGAAATTTGATATCAAATTTTCAAATTTGATACTGAGATTTTGAAACTTGATATTACGCTTTTAAAATCTGGTGTCAAGCTTTTGAAATTTTACATCAAGGTTTTAAAATTTGATGTTGTGTTTTTGAAATTAGATATCAAGTATTTAAAAATTGATATTGCACTTTTGAAATTTCATATGGGAGCTTAAATGCTAATACATATGCATTTTAAACTTATCATATTTTGTCATTTTGATATCATGTTTATGAAATTTGATATCACGCTTTTAAAATTTGATATCAACTTTCTAATCAAATTTCAACACCTCAATATCAAATTTTAAAAGGGTGATATCAAATATTAAAAACTTGATAACAAATCTAAAAAGCTCGATAACAAATTTCAGAAGTGTGATATCAAATTTTATAAGCCTGATATCAAATGTCATAAAAGGGAAGATGGATTAAATGTTAAAACAGCCTAACATAATATATTACCATTTAGACTCTCTTTTTTTAAATTAAGTTTCAAAAGCACAATATCAAATTTCAAAAACTTGATATAGTACTAGGGTGTTGTACCGTGTTAGCCATTATGATATCAAATTTAAAAAACTGGATACCAAATGTCAAAACCTTGCTACCAAATTTTAAAAACTTGATATCAGATTTCAAAAGCTCGATATCAAATTTGAAACCGACGATATCCGCGTTGTAACTACTGATATCAAGGGAGATTGATTAAATGTTAGAACAGCCTGCCTGTCTCACTTGCTCACGTGACGGCGCTGCTTCGCTCTCACATACACCTGCTGACGTCAGCGCCCCATGTAAACACACCTCCACAGCCTGCAACGAAGCCGCAAAAAAGTGCGGTTTTTAAAACTTTACCGCACTTTTCTGTCTCGCCGCTTCTAAAACCAACGATAACAATTAAGTGACTCCACAAGAAACAGGCAGGCAGCAGCTGATACAACACCCCTTGGGCCCTTTGAAGAGAGACGCCCACAACGCTGCCCAAAATCTTCCAAAGACGCTTCATCTTTTTGTCGTTGCTGTGGTCCAACACCCATTTCGTGTGCCGTTTTCAGATACGTGTTGTTTCTGTATCTTTATTTCTATTAGTGAGGATTAACAGGGCATAGATAATTATATTCAACAGGACACCACCGGGAGAATCTATACAATCGTGCAAAAAGCTGGTGAGGGCGCATAGAAAAACTCAAATGTCGTGAAGGGGGCTGCATCCTGGCAAAGGTTATTCATGACATACAAACCAATTTGGTGTGTAACTGTATGGCTTTATTATTATTTTTTTTTTATTTTATCCTGACTTTTATATGGAAGCCAGTGTGTATGGGTTGGTAATATATACAATATTTTTACAGTAACATCCATCAGCAAATGTCAGTTTGACACCTCAGGGACCACAGGTCTAGAAAGAGGGTTCATTTTGTCCCGTTTCCAAATAGTTTGACAGAGAAAAAAAGGAGTCTAATCTGCTAACCTCAACACCCAAGTATGAGTTACTGTAGAAAGCAGCTGTAGATCTGTTTTCAGTTATTAATATTTAATGTTTTTTTTTTTTTTGGTGTTTTCTTAAAGATGAACTGTTCTTACTGCTAAGGGAAAACAGAAAGAATGAGGAGATGAAAATCAAGTAAAATTTATGCAGAAATGCCCCAATGGCCATGTAATAGTGAATCTTTGGAACATATGGGCTCTATAATCTGTACTCTTTTAAATTATCAAAATTACTTAAAAGAAAAAAAAAAAGAAAGTTGTGGTTGGAAAACTGCGAGCCGTGAAGCACTGAATACAATAGCGTCTCTATCTAATCAGTTGACAGAGACTGGCTCTCGTTCTTCAGTCGGGTGGGATTGCCAGGGGTCACAAGGGCTCTGGTTCAGGTCCAGTTCCTGTACTTGCCTATCCTTGTGTCAGTAACTGCTTAACTCTTCAGTTCTCTGAACAGATCGTTAAAGCAGCCGTGAGTAGGTGAAGATCTCGGTGAATCTTCATGGTTTGTTTAGGGGTAACATCTTGAATTCTTCTTTCAGCCATGTGAAAATGAAAGTGCACCCAATAAAATGATTTTTCTTTATTAATGTGCGGGTGTCAAGATTCACGGATCTTGACTTTGCTGACGATGCTGTGATCTTTGTGGAATCAATGGAGGCTGTGATCAGGGCGCTCGAGAGACTGAGCGAGGAATCTTGAGTGTCTGGGCTTGTCAGTGTCCTGATAAAAACCAAAGAGCCAGGCCTTGAATGATCTCTTGGGTACGGCCATTAGCAGTGTGTCCGTCTGCAGAGAGAGTGACGACCTCATCGAGAGGTTTACTTACCTTGGCAGTGACATTCATGACTTTGGTGACTCTTCCTCTGAAGTCAGTAGACGGATTGGGAGAGCATGGGGGGTCATGAGGTCACTGGAAAGGGGTGTGTGGTGCTCCCGAAATCTATGTGAAAGGATGAAGGTCCAAGTCTTTAGAGTCCTGGTGCTTCCTGTCTTGCTATATGGTTGCGAGACATGGACGCTATCCAGTGACCTGAGATGAAGACTGGACTCCTTTGGTGCTGTGTCTCTCCGGTAAATCCTTGGGTACCGTTGGTTTGACTTTGTGTCGAATGAGCGGTTGCTCATGGATTCCCAAATGAGGCACATTACCTGCATTGTGTGGGAGCGTCAGTTATAGCACTATGGCCATGTGGTGCGTTTCCCAGAGGGTGATCCAGGTTGTAAGATCCTCATTGTTGGGGACCCGAGTGGCTGGACCAGGCCAAGGGGTTGCCCACGTTACACCTGGCTATGGCAGATGGAGGATAATTTCCGGAGTGTGGGACTGGACCGCGTGTCTGCCTGGGGGGGTTGCCAACTGGGATCCTGAGTTGTTTCGTCATGTAGTGGGTGCAGCAACGCAATGTACCAGTGCATGCTCCCCAACTTGACTTGACTTGGTGTCAACCATGCATGCCCTGGGACTAGAGGGGTGGGGGACGCTGTTGCTAACGGTCTTGTCTCCTCATTCCTGAGAAACTGCCCCTTGAGCACACTGAAGCAAAGGAAGCCCGGCCTCTTCCAGTCCACTTGGTATAAAAGCTGAATGCTCCCTGAAGGCGGCGTCTCCTTTTAGTGCTGCTCTTACAACTGGGCAGTTCACCACCCGAGCTCACTGCCAAGTCGTTCTGTAACTCTCAAACGGCACACTAAGGTGCTTGTTTTTCATTGATTTTTCTGGATATTTTTTTTTTGTTCCAGTTGCCCGGTTGGTACCCCAAGTATTTGACTTTGCCCTGTGTCTCCGTTCACCCTGCTACAGTGGACACATCAAGATTTGATCTTCATTTAGACAGCATATTTAGATAAATGTGGAAATTTGACTTTGCAATAATTTATTCAACAAATATGATGCAGGGTGGCACGGTGGCGCAGTGGGTAGCGCTGCTGCCTCGCAGTTGGGAGACCTGGAGACCTGGGTTTGCTTCCCAGGTCCTTCCTGCGTGGAGTTTACATGTTCTCCCCGTGTCTGCGTGGGTTTCCTCCGGGCGCTCCGGTTTCTTCCCACAGTCCAAAACATGCAGGTTAGGTGGATTGGCGATTCTAAATTGGCCGTAGTGTGTGCTTGGTGTGTGGGTGTGTTTGTGTGTGTCCTGCGGTGGGTTGGCACCCTGCCCAGGATTGGTTCCTGCCTTGTGCCCTGTGTTGGCTGGGATTGGCTCCAGCAGACCCCCGTGACCCTGTGTTCAGATTCAGCGGGTTGGAAAATGGATGGATGGATGGAATATGATGCAAATCTGCCAAAGTAACTCCACCCTTGGCTCCAATAATATTGCCCCTCAAATCAGCGTCTCCAATAACCGTCTAGCAGTCACTGACATCGACTCCTCCACACACAAATCTTTCATCTGTGGTTATGTTTGAGGGGTGTCTTATGTGCACAGCCCATTTCAAACCCCAAACCCCATAGCATCTTTACCTTGGTCATCCTTTTTCAGACATCCCCTTGGTGGATTTACTGGTATGTTTGTCATGTTGCAAGGTCCACTTTTGGCTGAGCTTCAATCTTCTGACAGATGGTCTCACAATATCCTCAAGCACCCTCTAGTACAATAAAGAATTTCAATTGGACCTCAACATTTCCACCATCATGCTTTACAGTCAGTATCATGTTCTTCTGGTCAAATGCTGTCTTTGGATTTTGCCCCCATATGTTTTCTGGTAACCGTGGTCAAAGAACTCTATCTTTGCTTCATCTGTCCAGAATACATTGCTTCATAAGTCTCACGGTATCATGCATGTGTGACAGAGGATCACCCTCAGTGCTCGTCTGAGATACGTAATACCACTCCAGGATGAGAGATGGCGCACACGCTTATCATGTTCTCTTCCATTCCCTCCACAGTGCCAAGAAGACGCCCAGTGAGGGCTGCTGACACCCCTTTCGGTCTCCCTGCTATAAATCACGGGGTTGCCATAAGGAGGCGTCACTATGTGATCAGAGCACACTGCAGGACGGAACGTGGCTTTGGATGGTGCTCAGTGCATCCCCTTAAATGCTGGTGCAATGACTCATTTGTATCTGAGATGTGAATAAAAGACTCAAACAAATGTGCACATCTCTCACAGGTGGCGCAGTGGTAGTGCTGCTGCTTTGCAGTAAGGAGACTGTGGACAATTGTGGGTTTGCTTCCCAGTTCCTCCCTGTGTGGATAGTGCTTTGAGTACTGAGAAAAGCACTATATAAATGTAATGAATTATTATTATTATTATTATCTCTCTCTCAAATTTCTGCTTTCTAAACTTTCAGTTTTCCCTCTGACTTTGACTGAAATGAGGGTTCATCTTCTCAGTTTCCTTTATATAACAAACGGATTGCGTGCAAGAGTCGTCCTGTTAATAATAATAATAATAATAATAATTCTTCACATTTATATACACCAGGGAGAAGTGCTGGTCTACTGTTCCACAGCCAGGATGGAATCCACATTGTTCCTCCTGTATCTTAGGCTCAACTATCAGCATTGGCTTTAACTGGGGGCTTAGAGGGGATTATTGTGTTAAATGCAAAAATATAGTTTATAAATAGCATTCATGCATAATTTCCTCTCTTGTTGTGCAGGAGGGCCAGTACTGTACGTAGGATCAAAGTTATGGCATAATGTGTGAGGCCTCATCTGGAGTCCTGTGTGCAGTTTTGGTCTCCAGGCTACAAAAAAGACATAGCAGCGCTAGAAAAAGTCCAGAGAAGAGCGACTAGGCTGATTGCAGTGCTGCAGGGGATGAGTTCTGAGGAAAGATTAAAAGAGCTGAGCCTTTACAGTTTAAACAAAAGAAGATTAAGAGGTGAGCTGATTGAAGTGTTTAAAATTATGAAAGGAATTAGTCCAGTGGATAGAGACTGTTATTTTAAAATTAGTTTATCAAGAACACGGGGCCACAGCTAGAAACTTGTTAAGGGTAAATTTCGCACAAACATTAGGAAGTTTTTCTTTACACAGAGAACCACAGATACGTGGAATACATAGCTTGGTAGACAGTAGGAGTTTAGGGACTTTCAAAACTCAACTTGATGTTTTCTTATAAGTGGATAGGACTGGCGAGCTTTGTTGGGTTGAATGGCCTGTTCTCATCTAGACTGTTCTAATGTTGTAATGTGTGGATCGACTGGAATGATATGTGAACTGTAGCAGATCTAGCTTATTGGGCAGTGAAAAGCATGTGCGATTCTTGAATAACTTCTTGAAACACTTCATTGCCATAGGCGTTGGTGCAAACCAAAGGATCAACATAAATACAGTAGGAAAGGTATATGTAGTGTCCACTGCTGCACTGATGAAGATTTAGTACATGTCCTTCATGTGAGATGTTTTGAAACAGTCACCACTGCACAGCCAGACACTGCAATTAAGACAGTAGGACTGTTTCTTTGTGCACTTTTCTCATAATATTTTTTCTGTTGCATGTTTACAAGAGGTTAGAATGTTTGTGCCTGATCTGTATGAACGATTCGCCCCTTGTGTTACTGTAGGCTACCACGTTTCTGCTGACGTGAACAGTTGCTGCATTGTGAACAGTGTCTATGTTGCTATTGTCTTTCTTGTTCTTCCACTTGATAGTAATCATTTTGCCCTTTTGCCACACAGGTACTTGCACCACTGTGAAGCTTCATGCAACTTAATTCACCCACCTTTTAATGATGGTTCAGCTGTACAGCGCTGTATGTATCAGTTTCAATTCAATTCAATTCTTTATTACCATATGTACAAGTACAAGTGCCATGTACAATGAAATACTTGCTTGCATGTGACCCCGCAGACAGTGAACATAGACAAAAAAAACACTCAAAAAATAAATGAATATAAATAAGTAAATAAATAAAACCATAATCCTAGGAATAAATAGAGACAGTGGTAGAAGTATATGTGCAGGTAGCAGAGGAGGTGACACAGGGTTACTGAAGTTTTGTGAATAGTGACAGGGCAGGGTGGCTGGGGTCCCGCCTGATACGGTTCACTTTCATGAGACAGCGTGTAGTGTGGATGTTATGGATCGCAGGGAGCTGTGTGCCCGTGATCTGCTGTGCTGTATTCATCACACGCTGTAGAGCTCTGCAGTCCTGAACTGAACTATCTGAGTTCACCGTCTGATTACCGGTAACATTGTCATCATAATCACTAGTTTCAGTTTGGTTTAAAACTGGCCTTACAGCTTCTCATTCACACATCATAGAAATTAATTTATTTAATGAGCTTCTGTAAAAAGCCAAATTTCCCCCTGAGGACAAATTAATATCTATCTATCTATCTATCTATCTATCTATCTATCTATCTATCTATCTATCTATCTATCTATCTATCTATCTATCTATCTATTATATAGTGCCTTTCAAATATCTATCTATCTATCTATCTATCTATCTATCTATCTATCTATCTATCTATCTATCTATCTATCTATCTATCTATCTATCTATCTATCTTAATGAAAGGACAAATGCCTATGTGTCAGTCCTGTCCCTATGTCTCTGTTATACGGTATGTCAATCCTTATGGGATTCATAAAAGCAGTGTTCATGTTTGTGATGTGCCATTTGCTGGAATGAAAAATGCAATGCATTTTATGACCACATGCATTACAAAATACTTTCCAACAGATGATGTACTGTAAATGTGAACATTGATTACTTAGATTTCAACCTGTCTTTGGGTAGAACAATAACTATATCTAACAAGGGTTACAATATGAGGTAATTCTCAAGTACATGAACACATTTAAAAATTTTGAAATTACAAAAAAGTACACAAATACCATACAAAATATTTAAATAATAGAGAACATTGCTGATTTATCTTTGGTTGTCTACCTTCTGTGATAGTGGCAAAATAAGGACTTTCTTTTTTTTTTTTATGTAACAAGTTAGAAAATGTATGCCTGGAGTGACATTTAGATGCGTTCAGACGAAGTCAACAGATTTGAAAGTTGTGTTTTTCTGTTATTTTATTTGCTTAATCAAAGAGACAGATTTCACTTTTTTTATATATATATTTTATCAAAACAGTGTGTGTGATGTACAGTACATTTGCTCAGACAGCCATATTGTTTGTACAGGAGGCACAGGCCGGTACAAGCTTTGCTGTCATTCCCATCACCTATGCTGGCCACTGAGAATGACATTTAGCAGACAGGAGTTGACGCGTGGACGAGAAAAATGCTGTCTAATAAATATACAACTTGAAACAACCTCTGTCATGATAAATCTGAGATAGTCTGTAATTGAAATTGTACAAATGTTTATTTGACAGTTTTAAGGATAGACAACACATGAGAAAAAGAGTTGCTTACAGTATGGAATGATGGATTATAATAGTCATAGATCTGTCTGGTTTCTAAACCTGCTTACCAGAGCAGTGTGATGAGGCAGATGGAGCCAATTTCAGCAAGAGACAGATAGAGGTTTATTTATTTATTTATTAATTTTTTAGAATTTTATTTGTCTGCAGGGGGAAATTTGTCTTTTCACAGAAGCTCTTTAAATGGATGGATGGTGTAAAGAAAAGCACAGACAATCATGAAGAATTGGGGCACCCGTAGGCAAACCCAGTATAATATAAAGAAAGTTAAGGTTATAAATGCATTAAAAGAAAAAATAAACATTGTTGACGTGAGTCTCCAAAACAGACTACTTCAACATGGTGGAGCTTCCGGAAGAAAAAGGACCGGCAGCAGGAAGGGGGTACTCTAGGTCCAGGCAGGTGGACACCGGTGGTGACGTCAAGGATGTTAAAGCCGCCGATCTTCTGGTCTGCAGAGGGAGCAAGAGATAAGCTGTCAGCTAACAGCACCCTCTTGTGTCCTGGCAGGAAATTACCATTATTTGAGCCTTTAAGTTGCCCCCATTATGCATGCTTGTGACAATAGATAGATAGATAGATAGATAGATAGATAGATAGATAGATAGTACTATCTATCTATCTATCTATCTATCTATCTATCTATCTATCTATCTATCTATCTATCTATCTATCTATCACATGTACTGTTGTGAAGCATTGTCTCCAGTTGCCGTTTTCTCAGACGTTCCATCCATAAATATTCAAATCAGGATTTAAGGTTAGTGACTCTTAATTTTCTTTCCGGATTTATAAGCACATTTCTGCAATTTTCATTGCATGATTTGATGGTAATTAGACTTTTTGTAAACTGCAAGTAAACAATGAAACTGGTTGTAGCATAACATAAGAAATATCCACAATTATATATTTTATCATTCCATTATCTGAACATGCTTATCCAATTTATGGTCAAGAAGCATGCATGTACACAAATAAACAGCAGACATAGATAGACAAGTAGAATTGTCTGGCTGGAAATGTATAAATGCATAAATAAAGACAGAAATAAACAAATGACACAATGCATTTAACATTCTTCTGTAAAGATCATTCAGTAATGGTCAAAGAACACAGCACTTAAGAGTCCTCGTTTGGATTCAGATTGTTGCGGTTTGTTTTTCATATTAGATTAAAATAAACACGGACAGCACAGAAATCAAAATTTGGCAATACGGTTGAAAGAAAACAGAATGTCATTTTTCCATGCTTACATTCAAGTTAGGAAAAAGCGAGAAATGGAATACAGGAACAAAGACATTCTTAAAATCATCTGAATGAAAAAAAAGAATTTCCTCCCTAATGAAGAAATATTACCGCCTACCATGCTGAAGTAATTAGTTACTGTGCAGTTACATTCCAACCTCACATTCATTAAATGTTGTACCAGTGAAGGCCTTACGCCCTGCTCTTCTGCATGGATCACCACTCAGCGCATTCGGTGTAAATTTATAATCATTTATCATATCCACAAAGCCTTCATGGACCTCATGTGGCCTACGCTATTTTCAGCTTCTTTCATTTTTCCACGTGTCGTAGAGAAAATAGCAAGAATTTTAACTGTGACAGCATTCCAGGATGATGCCACTGCCAGGAAAAAGTAGGCATTGCCAAAAGTAATGTGCTGTTTCCACATCCAGTTTGTCTTTTTTCTTTTGGTTTCCTTTTTTCTCATACCTATGCAAAGTGGCCTAATGACTGACATGATAATATAGAAGGTGTCAAAGATGAGACAATAGAGTCGAAAAAAGGTTTGGAGCAGCCACCTGCATAATTTTTTCTGGCTGCAAAAGTGTTAAATTGGGGAGTACATTGTGTAGAGATACGAGTCCAAAGCAGAACTGACTTAAGGAGGCAAAGATGGCGGTTTTAAGGGAGAGCAGAGGAAGTGAGGTCATTGAACCCAGGCAGATATTTCCCGTAATCGGCCTACAGTGGAAAGAAGAGAAACGGTCAATACACTCCACCACCTCCTGGAATTACCCTCATTCAGGACCTTAAGCTGCCCTCATGCACATGTGTGTGACAACGGACTGTGGGTCAGTGCCCACCTCTGACTTCCTGTGGGACCCTGACATTTACACTGCCTATGCTCACTGTCATCTGTATAGCTAAATAATTATACTGTGTCAGTCGTGGTCTTGTGTCCTACCTGCACCCAGTATGTCTCTGATATGGATGTGAGCAACACTGGAGAACCACAAGGAAACAGGCCTGTTCTCTTCACTCTGTACTCCTCTGACTGTAAATATAACTGCAGGTCTTGTCACCTGAAAATATTCTCAGATGATTCTGCACTTAATGGGGTCTATTGATAAAGGAGATGAGATAGAGGAGAGGAGTCAGGTGGAGAACTTTGAGAATTGTCTGCAACTGAACATCAGCAAAATCAAGGAACTACTTATTAACTTTCACCACATCAAAGAAACTCTGGTCACTATTCACAGAGCAGATGTAGAGGTGGTCCACTCCTGCAAGTTCTTGGGGTCCACGTTAATGACAGATTGGACTGGTCTAATAACACAGAGGAACTATATAAGAAAGAAAGGGCAGAGAAGGCTCTTCTTTTTTTATTAGTAGACTGTGCTCCTTTAATGTGAGTGGTGACATCCTTCACGTCTTCCACAACTCTTTGATTGCTACTGTGATTTTGTACAATGTGGTGTGCAGTGCTGGTAACATCTCTTCATGAGAGGCCCACCGAACTAACAAGCTTATCTATCTATCTATCTATCTATCTATCTATCTATCTATCTATCTATCTATCTATCTATCTATCTATCTATCTATTATATAGTGCTTTTCATATCTATCTGTCAATCTATCTATCTATTATATAGTGCCTTTCATATCTATCTATCTATCTATCTATCTATCTATCTATCTATCTATCTATCTATCTATCTATCTCGATTATATAGTGCCTTTCATATCTATCTATCTATCTATCTATCTATCTATTGATTATATAGTGCCTTTCATATCTATCTATCTATCTATCTATCTATTGATTATATAGTGCCTGTCATATCTATCTATCTATCTATCTATCTATCTATCTATCTATCTATCTATCTATCTATCTATCTATCTATCGATTATATAGTGCCTTTCATATCTATCTATCTATCAATTATATAGTGCCTTTCATATCTATCTATCTATCTATCTATCTATCTATCTATCTATCTATCTATCGATTATATAGTGCCTTTCATATCTATCTATCTATCTATCTATCTATCTATCTATCTATCTATCTATCTATCTATCTATCTATCTATCTATCTATCTGTCTCGATTATATAGTGCCTTTCATATCTATCTATCTATCTATCTATCTATCTATCTATCTATCTATCTATCTATCTATCTATCTATCTATCTATCTATCTATCTATCTCTCTCTCTGTCTGTCTGTCTGTCTGTCTGTCTGTCTGTCTGTCTGTCTGTTTTTGTAGACATGATGGATTCTGACACAAAATACTCAAGACTTTTCTATTTAAAATGCCTCAAACCAACAGATTTTCAGAGCTCAGCTGCTCAGCCCTCACAAAATAATCTGAACAAATGCAGAGTAGAGATGGATTACTGAAAACCCCTTTAATTATTAGAAGATTTCATGGAATTATTGAGGAGGGAGTTTCTGCAAGTACTAAATTATTGTTAATAGAAACCGCATTTTTTGTAATAAGTAGCGAATAATTTAAAGATTTTTATATCGTTATCTGAGCCAAAATGCATTAGAAAATATTAGTTGTAAAATGTGGGAATGTCTTTAAACTTCACTGCCTCAGTATTTCATGCACATGATAGCATCTAATCGTTTCTGGTGCAGTATAAGAGCACCCAGCGTGAATTCAGGGCCTGCCAAATAAAGATCCAGGATTAAAGTATTAAAAGTTTTATTATAAACATGCTGTTCCAGATATGGCCACCATCAAAATAATTCATTTTGCAGTCTTATTTGCTAAAGTCACTGTTGTTGTCTGAGCACATTTGCAACTTCCATGAGCTCAATGGCCTCGGCTGTTAGATTATAGAGATGATCCATTATGGTATCATTTTTGTCTTATGAGAAATGTCTCACAAAGGAGTTAGTGGAAATAGTTAGAATTTGTTTGTTGGTGATCCATCCATTATCGAGCCCACCTGTGCACAAGGTAGAGATTAACCCTTTTTAGAGCACAAATCCATCACAGAGCATGAACAGGAGTCTGGACTATAATGAGAAGGAGCTGAGGCCTCCAAAAAGTACCTCAGAAGCAGCCCAAGATCTTCACTGGCCTGTCCTTAAGAGCCCCACCACAAACCATCAAGCCCCCAACTACTACCTGCAGGCTTCAACTGGATCAGGAGAGGAGATCTCAAAAGTGTTTCACAGGGGAGAGAAACTGTGAAAAAAACAAAGTTTGGATTGTCTTTACAATCCAGAGTTAAGAATTTTAATAAATGTCATGTCATTTTACAACCTGTTTAATGTAGACCAGGGTCGTTGGTGGTGATGAAACCTAGTGTTAGGGTTAGCTAGCTTAGGGCACAAGGCAGGAACAAAACCAAACCTGGACAGTGTGCCAGTCAATTGCAGGGTGAATGCACACACACACAAACCAAACACTAAGGCCAATTTTAGCATTGCCACTTCCCCTAACCTACATATCTTTGGACTGTGGGAGGAAACTGGAGGAGCACCCAGAGGAAGGGGCGGAGTGGTGGCTGTGAGACTAAGGATCTGTGCTGGTATCCAGAAGGTTGCCAGTTCGAATCCCCGTCACTGCCAAAAGAGATCTTACTCTGCTGGGCCCTTGACCCTTAACCTGTAATTGCTCCAGGGGCGCACTGTACAATGGCTGACCCTGCGCTCTGACCCCAAGGGGTATGCAAAAACTAACAAATTCCTAATACAAGAAATTGTATAAGGCGAAATAAAGAACAAAAAAAAAAAACACCTAGACGTGAGGAGAATATGCAAACTTCACAAAGGGAGGACCTGGAAGGTGAACCCTGGTCTCCTTACTGTGAGGCAGCAGCACTACCACTGAGACATCATTCCGCCTATATCTTTATAAATAAAGATATTAATTTGAAAAACAAGCCCAAATTGTTACCAAGTAATCAGTAATCTAAACAGCTAACAAGAAATCCAGAAACAGGAATAATCAAACATAAGTAATACTAACAAAGTCCAATAACAGTCATTGAAACAATAAGCGACTGGCTTCCCAGCCTGAATGTGTTAATTATGTTAATTTGTTTTGTTTTTCTTTTATTCTATTATTTTAAAGCACTTTGGCCACAGCATTACTAAGTTGTTTTAAATGTGCTATATAAATAAAAATTGACATTGACATTGAATGTATAGGCTTAAGACAGTTCCTTCACAGTGTGAGTGGTCCCACCTCGAGGAGTTTCACTCACAAAATACAAGCAACATCAGAATACAATACAAAGTACATGGATACCAAATAAAAACAATTAACAAACATTACATAAACACATGAAACATAAGTAAAAATAAAGAAAGAAGACACAAAAAAGGTGAATTCATTTAACAGCATCTTTCACATATGGTAACGATGTGATGTTAGGGTTGTTACGATACCAAAATTTTAAACTTCCATATGATACTATAAAAAGTATTGACATTGTATTCCATTTTCGATACCCAATGCAGTATAAAATGTAACTCAATAAAATTTTTTTAAATAAATTGCAGTTCTGTATGCATTAAAATCTTTACATTGATAAAAACAAATGGTAGAATTTTGAGTCATTAAATGCAAATACTTCAAGTTGTAGAACCTTTGGTAAAAGAGTAAAGTTCTATAAACAATAAGTCAAGTCAAGTTGTGGAGCATGCACTGGTACAGCGAGTTACTGCACCCACTACACGACGAAATTACTAGGGATCCCGGTTGGCAACCCCCCCCCAGGCAGACAGGCAGTCCAGTCCCACCCTCCGGAAATGAGCCTCTATCTGCCATAGCCAGGTGTTACGTGGGCGACCCCTTGGCCTGGTCCAGTCACTCGGGTCCCCAACAATGAGGATCTTACAAGCTGGATCACCCTCGGGGAAACATGCCACGTTGGCTATAGTGCCGTAACTGACGCTCCCTCACAATGCAGGTAATGTGCCTCATTTGGGACTCCATGAGTAACTGCTCATTCGACACAAAGTCAAACCATCGGTACCCAAAGATTTTCCAGAGAGACACAGTACCAAAGGAGTCCAGTCTTCATCTCAGGTCACTGGATAGCGTCCGTGTCTCACAACCATATAGCAAGACAGGATGCACCAGGACTCTAAAGACTTGATTGGACCTTAGTCCTTTTGCATAGATATCGCACACCCCTTTCCAGCAACTTCATGACCCCCCCATGCTCTCCCAATCCATCTACTGACTTCATAGGAAGAGTCACCAGAGACCTGAATGTCACTGCCAAGGTAAGTAAACCTCTCAATGAGGTCGACACGCTCTCCGCAGACGGGCACACTGCTGATGGCCGTGTTCAAAAGGTCATTAAAGGCCTGGCTCTTTGGTTTTTATCCAGACACTCGCAAGCCCAGACACTTAGACTCCTTGCTCAGTCTCTCGAGCACCACGATCAGAGCCTCCATTGACTCCACGAAGATCACTGCATCGTCAGCAAAGTCTAGATCAGTGAATCTTTCTTCACCAACAGATGCCCCACAGCCACTGGACCCCACGACCCTGCCCAACACCCTGTCCATACAAGCATTGAGCAGAGTAGGAGCACACCGCTGACAAACCCCAGAATCAACTGGGAAAAACACAGCGGTTCTACCTCCACTCTGCACAGGACTCACAGTACCAGTGCACAGGCCGGCCATGATATCCAGCAACCTCGAGGAGCTCCTGCGAACCCTTAGGATGTCCCACAGGGAAGCTCGATCAACTGAGTCGAACGCTTTACGAAAATTGACAAAGGCTGCAAAGAAACTCTGCTAATATTTGTGTTTGCACTCCATGAGAATCCTCAGTGCCAGGATGCGGTTGATGGTAGACTTCTTAGGCGTAAAACCAGACTGTTCCAGTCGCTGGTAGGTGAGCAAGTGATAACAGATCCTATTGAGGACGACCCTAGCAAGGACCTTACCCGGCACCGAGAGCAGTGTTATCCCCCTGTAGTTGCTGCAATCCAATAAAAAGTAAACAAATTTAAATCTGGTTAATTTCTTTTTACATTGATGAAAACAAATGTTATTAATGGAGAAGTATAATGAAATGTTATTAATGTCAATAACCCTTGTATACATTCCTTGGTTCGATAGCAACCCACGATGTCATGTTTACAGCTCTCACGGTGTCCAGTGAGACAGTGTGGACGCAGTTCCCCAGATATGCCTCATTCATTTAATCTGTAACCATTTACTACCACATATTTGCCAAAATAGATAATTATTTTATTATGATCATTTATTTGTCTAAAATGTATTGGGTCACTAGTGACCCTGAATGCAGTAAAGTGTCAGTATTTTTACATGCATATTTTAAATACTGTACTGTGTTTGTAAACAGCACTTGAACAAAATGTACTTTTCTCAAGATTTCTTTGAATCTGTATACAGTCATGGCCGAAATTATCGGCACCCCTGGAAATTTCCCAGAAAATGCACCATTTCTCCCAGAAAATTGTTGCAATTACAAATGTTTTTGTATACACATGTTTATTTCCTTTATGTGCATTGGAACAACACAAAAAAACAGAGAAAAAAGCCAAATCTGACATCATGTCACACAGAACTCCAAAAATGGGCCGGGCAAAATTATTGGCACCCTTTCAAAATTGTGGTAAATTGTTTTATTTCAAGCATATGATGCTCGTTTGAACTCACCTGTGGCAAGAAACAGGTGCTGGCAATATATAAATCCCACCTGAAGCCAGTTAAAATGGAGAAAAGTTGACTCAACCTTTCTGTTGTGTGTCTGAGTGTGCCACACTAAGCATGGAGAACAGAAAGAAGAGTAGAGAATTGTCTGAGGACTTGAGAACAAAAATTCTGGAAAAATATCAATAATCTCAAGGCTACAAGTCCATCTCCAGAGATCTCCATGTTCCTTTGTCCACTGTGCGCAACATAATCAAGAAGTTCACAACACATGGCACTGTAGCTAATCTCCCTGGACGTGGACGGAAGAGAAAAATTGATAAAAGACTGCAACAAAGGATAGTCCAAATGGTGGATAAACAACCCCAATCAACTTCAAAACATATTCAAGCTGTTCTGCAGACTCAGGGTGCAACAGTGTCAGCTCGAACTATCCGTCGACATCTGAACAAAATGAAACGCTATGGCAGGAGAGCCAGGAGGACCCCACTGCTGACACAGAAACATAAAAAAGCCAGACTGGAGTTTGCCAAAATGTACTTGAGGAAGCCAAAATCCTTCTTGGTGAACATCTTGTGGACAGATGAGACCAAGGTAGAGCTTTTTGGTAAAGCTCATCATTCTACTGTTTACAGAAAATGGAATGAGGCCTACAAAGAAAAGAACACAGTACTTACAGTCAAACATGGTGGAGGTTCTAAGATGTTTTGGGGATGTTTTGCTGCCTCTGGCACTGGATGTCTTGACTGTGTGCAAGGCATCATGAAATCTGAAGACTACCAAAAGATATTGGGGCACAATGTAGGGCCCAGTGTCAGAAAGCTGGGTCTGTGTCAGAGGTCATGGGTGTTCCAGCAGGACAATGACCCCAAGCATACTTCTAAAAGCACTCAGAAATGGTTGAAAACAAAGCACTGGAGAGTTCTGAAGTGGCCAGCAATGAGTCCGGATCTAAATCCGATTGAACACTTATGGAGAGATCTCCAAATTGCTGTTGGGAGACGGTACCCTTCAAATCTGAGAGACCTTGAGCAGTTTGCAAAAGAAGAGTAGTCAGAAATTCCAGTTGAGAGGTGTAACAAGCTTGTTGATGGTTAGAGGAAGCGCTTGATTTCAGTTATTTTTTCCAAAGGGCGTGCAACCAAATATTAAGTAGAGGGTGCCAATAATTTTGTCCAGCCCGGTTTTTGAGTTTTGTGTGAAATGATGTCAGATTTGGCTTTTTTTCTCTTTTTTTTGTGTTGTTCCATTGCACATAAAGGAAATAAACGTGTATACCAAAACATTTGTAATTGCAACAATTTGGGAGAAATGGTGCATTTTCAAGGAAAATTCCAGGGGTGCCGATAATTTCGGCCATGACTGTATGTTCAACAGACTCGACACACTCCAAAAAGGTTTGGGGCAGCCACCTGTATAATATTCCTGTTGTGATGTTCACAAAACAGAACTGATTTAAAGAGGAAGGGAGTGGGGTTTTATAGGGAGATTTGCAGAAGTGATGTTGTCCTCAGGACCGGGACAGGAAGTGATGTAGTCCTCAGGACCGGGACAGGAAGTGATGTAGTCCTCGGAGCTGATGAGGAAGTGATGTCTTCGTATTCAGGTGGGATTTCCCCTGTCTGGTCTGCGGGGACAAAATAAAAGGGTTGAATGCACCCCACCACCCCCTGGCTGGGCATGGATTTCCGTTCTTTTGGTCCCTGTGGCTGGCTCCCATGCACACGTGTGTGACAGTAGGCATTTACATGTGTAGAGTGATAAGAGATAAGAAAATAAATGCTGTGTGCTCATCAGCACAGCAAGCCCTTAACGGAGCCACTGTCATTGATAGCAGACTACAAGTCACAGAGAAATGCAGTGCAGAGTGGTCATCAGATCATGACTGCTGTGAACAGGATGTTGTAGAGGATCAGGGTTCAGATGAGAAGGAAGAGAGCAAAGGCGATGGGGACAATCAGTGTTAAACAACATAAGTAATGTCACCTGAAACCGCTTCTCACTGAAGCAAAATTGGACCACAAACACAGATGGTGTGTGTGTCTGTGTATCCATGAGTTCTGCTATGTCTCTCTTATATGCCATTTGGTGTGATATTTCAGCCACTGTTCCTCCCCTGGCTGGGGTTCAAACCATCTTATATGTCCTTTTTGTTCTTTGTTGCGAACTTTATTTATGTTAACATTACTTTTGTTCATCATCTGCTGCATTGTCGTTGTGTTATGTTCCATGTGTTATGTGCTATGTGTGTTATGCTCCATGTGTTTTGCGGGTGCTCCTCCAAGAGGCAGGGACACCAGTCAATCATCTCCAGGAACTGCTCTCCACCTTATATATCCACACGTTTCAGTTCTGCTTTGAAGAGGAGACTTTGCCCAGTCCACAGCTGGTATTTCAAGGCCCTGTTTTGTCCTTTAAGGAATGGCTTTCTTACTGCTACTCACCGTGTCAAACCTGCAGCACAAAGTCTCCTCTTCACAGTAGAAATGGAGACTTGCTTTTTCCGACCTGCACTGTTAAGCTGTGCTTGAAGCGGTTGTGCTGTGAGGTGCCTATTATGCAAGCTCGTGACCCTCAGAAACTTGTCTTCTGATTCGATTGTGACTTTGGGTCTCTTCCTAACAGATATTCTTCCAGTTTACCAACTGCCTCTGAATTATGTAAGAAACCACTGTACTCACTGACACTTTAATTTTTTTTGCAGTTTCTCTAAATAATAATAGGTCTACAGTTCTAAGAGTAGTAATGTTATGTCTCGTTTCATTTGTTAATTTGCCATTATTACTGGAATATTATCCAAGTAGTACTTCAGAGGGCGTAGTTTTAACACAGTCTGTTCCAACTCTACAGATAGAGAGTTTTTAAGTAATCAACAAACGTTGGGACACCTGTGCAAAATTTTTGCTTCCACTGGCAAGGCTTAATTTACTTTAACTGCTGCAGAACATCCATCCATCCATTATCCAACCCGCTATATCCTAACTACAGGGTCACGGGGGTCTGCTGGAGCCAATCCCAGCCAACACAGCGCACAAGGCAGGAAACAAATCCCAGACAGGGCGCACACACACACCAAGCACACACTAGGGACAATTTAGAATTGCCAATGCACCTAACTTGCATGTCTTTGGACTGAGGGAGGAAACCGGAGCACCCGGAGGAAACCTCCTTAGGAGGCACTAGCTCTCCGGAAATGTGTTCTTTTGAAACTGCGGCATTTTAAGTAACCGAAAAATATAGAGATATGATATAAAAGGCGATATCCCTCCCATAGTGATTATGGCGGTATAAGAATCACATAAGAGAAATAAACTGTAAAATACGCGGCATTACAGAACAGGAAGCTTATGACAAACTTTTATCAAGGTGGGATCTTGATCTATGCAGTCTGCCATCTTTCGTTCGCTGCGCTGAAGGGATTTTCCGGACGGATGACATAATCTTCCATCCATCAGCTTCAAAGTGTATTGGCAGCAGTTCAAACCTTATATACTGGTTGCTCCACGTGCAGGCTTTCTCTCTGGTCTCCAAGCAAGGACAGGAAAGGACTCAACCCCACCTCCAAAAATAATGGAATATCTCAATGCCTACTTGCAGTTGTCTCATTCTCCAAACAAGGAAAGAAGATTTTGTGCTGACAGAGGACAGATGTACACCATCTACTCAAAGCACCATGATGTTCCAACAGTGAAGAATTAAAAGCCATACGTCTGCATGTCCATCATCATCAAGTCCTTCCGTGAGAACCCTAAATACAAAGAGGACTATTTCATTTATGTTTGGTGCTGCTGCCTCGCAGTTGGGAGACCTGGGGACCTGGGTTCGCTTCCCGGGTCCTCTCTGCGTGGAGTTTGCATGTTCTCCCCGTGTCTGCGTGGGTTTTCTCCGGGCACTCCGGTTTCCTCCCACAGTCCAAAGACATGCAGGTTAGGTGGATTGGCGATTCTAAGTTGGTTTCTGTAAGTTGGCCCTAGTGTGTGCTTGGTGTGTGGGTGTGTTTGTGTGTGTCCTGCGGTGGGTTGGCACCCTGCCCGGGATTGGATCTTGCCTTGTGCCCTGTGTTGGCTGGGATTGGCTCCAGCAGACCCCCGTGACCCTGTGTTTGGATTCAGCGGGTTGGAAAATGGATGGATGGATGGATAGGTAGAATGCCCAGAGGGGACTGGACGGTCTCGTGGTCTGGTACCCCTGCAGATTTTATTTTTTTTCTCCAGCCGTCTGGAGTTTTTTTTTTTGTTTTGTTTTTTCTGTCCACCCTGGCCATCGGACCTTACTCTTTTTTTATGTTGACTAATATTGTCTTATTTTCATTTCTTATGTTGTTATATGAGTGGCGCAGTGGGTAGCGCTGCTGCCTCGCAGTTGGATGATCTGGGAACCTGGGTTCGCTTCCCGGGTTCTCCCCGTGTCTGCGTGGGTTTCCTCCCACAGTCCAAAGACATGCAGGTTAGGTGGATTGGCGATTCTAAATTGGCCCTAGTGTGAGCTTGGTGTGTGGGTGTGTTTATGTGTGTCCTGCGGTGGGTTGGCACCCTGCCCGGGATTGATTCCTGCCTTGTGCCCTGTGTTGGCTGGGATTGGTTCCAGCAGACCCCCGTGACCCTGTGTTCGGATTCAGCGGGTTGGAAAATGGATGGATGGATGTTGTTATATATATTTTTTTTTATTTATTGTTCTTCATTATGTAAAGCACTTTGAGCTACTTTTTTGTGTGAAAATGTGCCATACAAATAAATGTTATTATTATTATTATTACTATTCTGTCTTTAGGCTTACTATACATTTCTCCAGCTGTCTTTGGCTATCTAGTCCTATGCTTGGCTCGGCAATTCTAAATGCTGAGCCCCTTTGTACTAAATCTGGCTCAGCTAAGCAAATACAAAGAAAAGCAAAACAGAGTTTAAAATGTCTGCTCAGAGACAGTGACATTAAACTTAATATTATAACAAACTTATTATAACACAGAGACGGGGAGAACATGCAAACTCCACGCAGGGAGGACCCGGGAAGCTCCTTACTGCGAGGCAGCAGCCAGTGCAGGATTTACGTATAAGCTACACAAGCTATAGCTTAGGGCCCCCGCCTTCTTGGGGGCCCCCAAAACAAATTGTCCGAGTGAGCAATTGTCATATATACTTAAATATACCACAGCATTATTTGTCCCAGTCAGGCCCGGCCTTAGGCATAGGCGAAGTAGGCGACCGCCTAGGGCCCCGACACCCGGCGGGCCCCGGATCGACTCCTTGGTCTAATTTTCCACGCATTTCACAGAGCTTCCAGGGGGGCCCCTGCACCCCCCTTTCACCTAGGGCCCCATAATACCTAAGACCGGGCCTGGCAGCAGCACTACCACTGCGCCACCATGCCACCCTGCTGCAGAACATATGTTGTAAAAGAAGGCCCATTTGTTATGTTCTGAAATTTCCCTTATTTCAGTTTCTCCTAACCTAAACTTTAAATTCTGCAGTGGGCTGGCTAACCCTGCCCGGGGTTTGTTTCCTGCCTTGCGCCCTGTGTTGGCTGGAATTGGCTCCAGCAGACCCCCGTGACCCTGTAGTTAGGATATAACAGGTTGGATAATGGATGGATGGATGGATAAACTTTAAATTTAAACCTCTGTCAGTTTGCATGCTTAGCTTTTCACCATTTTAGGTCATTCATTGCATTTCAACTGATTACGTTTAAAGAAAATCTGGAAAAATTGAGGTGTTCTAATATTTTTGACCGGTAATGTACATGCAGTAAAATAAAAATAAACTGACAAAAATCATAAACACAATAATTATTCCTGAATTTCCACTCAGTTTGTAGATTTAAAAAATTATTATATGAGGTTTTACTGCACTCTTCCCTTTAAGGTGTTGGGCTACAATGCACCAAACTGTATGTTGTCTAGGTTGACTTAGTTCAGCCAGGGTGTGTGTTTATTATCTCTTAAATATAATTCTGTAAATATTTGTGATTTTGATTTTTTTCCTGTTTTATGTTGTAGGTTTTAAACATTTTTTATTGATAATTTTGCATTTAGGAATGTTTGTTTTTGTTGTCTTGTGCCATATTGAGACAGGCATGTGGCCTGTTGTCTTGTGTCTTGTCTGTTGAGCCCAAAGGGGTGGAGCCACCTAGTGCTGCAGCTGAGGCCCCCACTGCTATTTAAGAAGAAGCTGCAGATGAAATGGCGGCTTCAACTTTGAGGATTATTCCTTATGGATTTGTTGAGCTAAAATCTTATTAGCCTTCCCTCTGTGTTCATTGTTGCAATGTGAAATTTTGCATACAAGTTGATTAATATTTTGTATGTCTTTATTTGTAACTTAGACAAAGCAATGTAACATTAGTGTTACATTATTGATAATAACAGCAATGGTTTGATGGTTTAAGAACCTCTTCCCCCCGTTTAGGAATGAGTCTCTTTATAATTTTACGACAGGGTTGGGGGAAAGTGCCTCAAACAGGTTTGGACAGTATTTCTCTGCAGGACTCCCGGTCAACCCCCACAGGGAAGCCAGGCTGCCTAACTGCCAAGCTTTACCTTAACATGTGGTCTGGAGGGGGTGGCAGGTGTGAAGATGTTCTTTGCCCCATTGGTCTGAAGTATGGCTGTTTGGAATTGGCTTGTATCAGAAGCTTTCAAGTACTATGATGCCCTATTGGCTCTAGAGGTTGGATGGAAAACCTATAAATTTGCTTGCTTTATCCCTCCCTCTCTCTCTTATACCATCTGATGAAGGAGCATCTCACACACCATGAACTGAAAAGGACAACACAATGAAGAGCACAGCCCGGCAGCCATATTGAGACAGGCATGCGGCCTGCTCTGAAGAGAGCTGACCAAAAATGAGGACTTAACTGGAGACATTCTAAGTAACTAACAAGTCTGTGTGCCGCCTGAAACTACACATCACCATTTATAAGGTTGTATGGTTGCCAATATTCAAATGTACTTTGCATATTGTTATTATCTATACTAATTAATAAAAGGCAAAGCCCTCACTGACTCACTGACTGACTGACTTACTCATCACTAATTGTCCAACTTCCCGTGTAGGTGGAAGGCTAAAATTTGGCAGGCTGATTCCTTACAGCTTACTTACAAAAGTTAGGCAGGTTTCATTTCAAAATTCAACGCATAATGGTCATAACTGGAACCTCATTTTTGACAATATACTGTAATGGACGGCAGCTTGATGGCCGTGGGAGGCGGAGTTGAGTGTCACGTCATCACGCCTCCCACGTAATCACGTGAAAAGACTGTGAACTGAGTAAGGAGAAATGAAGGAAGAGCCGCAAACAGCGAAGAACAAAAAATTAATTAAACAATTGAGAAGGGAGCGAGTGAAGCATACAAGCATCTTCATAAGGGAAACAAAGCACGGTGTAAAACGTAAGTTTAAATTAAGTTTATTGAAACGCTCCCGTTGCGGATTGCAATAACATATTCGCGAGATAAAAGAACTCAGTAGGGAGAAATGAAGGAAGAGCCGCAAACAGCGAAGAACAAAAAATTCATTAAACAATTGAGAAGGGAGCGAAACAATAAGAAGCCAGCGAGTGAAGCATACAAGCATGTTTATAAGGGAAACAAAGCACGGTGTAAAACGTAAGTTTAAATTAAGTTTATAGAAACGCTCCCGCTGCGGATTGCAATAACATATTCGCGAGACAAAAGTTTAATGAGAAGACACGAGGTATAAACGTAGCGCAACGTTAGGGGCAACAGTTTCAACCATTCTATGATCTGCTTCTCGCAACTGAAAGACGGCACATGGCGGATGTTAGCCGACTTGCTGACCGCAACGTTAGGGGCTTCAACTCTGGCGCTGACGATAGAGATTAGATTCCCGAGAGGAGATGAAGTGAGTGTGTATGCCTGATGAGCCCAGAATTAGGGAGAAACACGTGTCGCATACTCTTTGCATTATTTGAAAGTAAACTATTAAAACCATTCTATGATCAGCTTCTGGGAACAGAAAGAGGGCACGTGGCGGATGTAACGCGACTTCCTGACCAACCACAAGCGTTACCTCGCAGGTAACCACCCATACAGTCAGATTGTGATTCAGAAAACGAATGCCATGAATGTAATTACCACGATCTACATACTGTCAAATAAACGAAACACACGCCGTAGCGCGACAGCTGTGAAAAGCGAGGTTCAGAAAAAAACAGATCCTTAACAAATTGTTATTGGTATACTGTATTTTCGATCCGTTTAAAAAGGTTTTCTTTTCTTAAAAAATTAAAAGCAGTACTTCGCCGCAACGAAGCGCGAGAATTTG